>NC_066582.1:136414027-136661527 GCF_024323335.1 Lathyrus oleraceus | reverse complement strand
GCCTAACGTGAGGTGCATGTTCTATCTTAGTAAGGTGTGATAGGATAAATATAAACCTAGTTGCTAAAAAAATGGGCCGAACTTAACTAAACTAATTATAATAAGATTGTATATGTTTAGAAGCAAGAGTTGAGAATAATCAATATGATGAATTAGAATAAGGAATTATTCACCCAACTGGTAATATTCAAGAATTGTATTAGATAAAATTAGAAGGAGTTCTTACCTAAATAACATAGTTTTTGGTATATGGCCTAACACTGACTTAAAACAAAGTGAAATATGGATCAAGATCCACTAGAAAATCTTCCAATGGTATTTTCTGAAACAAATGGTAAATGTCATTTGGTTTGAGTATAATAGTGGGAGCATATTTAATCAAGGGGCTTATTGAATATGTTTTTAATGATACTGATATCTTCACAATATCTTTATGTAGATTACCATGATCATAAACACATCTAACAACATTTTGCGATTAATCCTTGATGAAACCAAAGAGTGAAAGTCATGCTTATAAGAAACATGATAAAAACCTAAGACCTTTAAAAATTATCTGGGGAAAATTTTCTAGATTAGCACTTAAACCTAAGTATTATCCTCAAACATGATAAAAAGTTGTATGTCTTAGAGACATTTGTTCCTGAAGAGGAGCCTCCTAGTTCTGCTCCTAAAACTGAAAGAGGTGCTTATAAGAAACATGTCAATGATGACAATGAAACTGCTTGCCTCATGCTGGCTACTATGAATTCAGAATTGTGAAAGCAACATGAGAACATGGCAACGTTCAATATGATCGAAAAGTTGAAGATGCTCTATCAAGAGAAGGCTAGGAATGAGAGGTTTGAAGTTTCCAAAGCCATTTTTCAAGGAAAGATAGTTGAGGGAGCCCCTGTAGGTCCCCGTGTACTCAATATGATTGGGTATGTGGAGAACCTTCAAAGGTTAAGTTTCCCCATCGGAATGGAGCTTGCGAATGATTTGATCCTTCTAGAGCATGTGACTAATTTAGCCCATTGGAGAGCTTCACTTAGTTTGTCCTTAATTTTGATATGAATTATATAGACAAAAGTCTGCCATAGTTTCTAGGCATGTTGAGATTTGATGAGCAAAATCTGAAATCAAAAGGGAAGGACATTCTGATGGTCAGTAATAAAAAAAAGCTGAACAAAAGTCCCACCAAGCAGGGTGGCAAAGGGAAAGGCAATGAAGTTTCCATATCCAAACCTAGTGCTCTTGCTTTTAAGCCTAGTGGATGTATAACAAAGGAATACAATCACTTCTATTGTGGTAAGACCATACACTGGAAGAGAAACTGCCTAAAGTACCTAAAAGATAAGAAGAATGGAGTAGAGACTTCAACTTTAGGTATTTTTGTTATAGAAATAAACTTATCTACCTCTGCATCGTGGGTATTGGATACTGGATATGGTTCTCACATTTGTATTAATGTGTAGGGTCTAAAAGGAGTAGAGAATTGGAAAAAGATGAAGTTGATCTACAAGTTGGCAATGGAGAAAAGGTTGTTGCTTTAGCCGTAGAAACTTATGTATTGATTGTACCTAGTGGTTTAATAATTTAGTTAGAGAGTTGTTATTATGTACCTGCAATTAGCAGAAATATTATTTTTGTTTCTTGTTTGGACAAGTTTGGTTTTTCATTTTTAATAAAGAACAATCGTCGTTCTTTTTATTTGAATGATGTATTCTATGTTACTGCACAAATGAACAATGGACTATATGTGCTTGATCTTGAAATTCCCGTTTATAACATTGATACTAATAGGATGAAACCTAACGAGTTAAGTCCAACTTACCTTTTGCGTTGTCACTTAGGCCATATAAATGAGAAACACATTTCTAAACTCCATAAATATGGACTCTTTCACTCTTTTGATTCTGAATCATAGGAGACATACATATCTTGTTTAATTGGAAAGATGAAAAAGTCCTCATTCACAGAATAAGGTTAAAAAGGTAATGATGTTTTGTCCCTTATACATAATGATGTATGTGGGCCACTAAAGACACCAGCCAGAGGAGGTTTTTAATATTTCATCACATTTACTAAGGATTTTAGCCGATGTGGCTATATCTATTTAATGAAACACAAATCTGAATCCTTTGAAAAGTTCAAGGAATTTAAAAATCAAGTACAAATTCAACTAGGCAAGAATATTAAAACCCTTTGATCAGACCGAGGTGGTGAAATTTTAAGCCTTGAATTTAGTGACCATTCTGAAAGACTGTGGGGTTCTATCCTAACTTACTCCTTCTGGAACACCAAAATAGAATGGTGTATATGAGAGAAGAAACCAAACATTTTTAGATAGGGTTAAATCCACGATGAGTCACGTTGATCTTCCAAACTCCTTTTAGGTACATGCTCTATTGACAGCAGCTTACACACTTAACCTTATTCCATCTAAAGAGGTTGAGAAGACACCATAAGAGATATGGAGTGGTAAGAGACCACATATGTCTTACATGAAGATTTGGGGCTGTGAAGTTTATGTGAAATTAAAATTTTCAACTAAGCTTAAGCCCAGATTTAACAAATTCTTATTTATGGGGGTATCCTAAATAAATAAGAGGGAATTACTTCTACAAACCTTTTGAGGGTAAAGTGTTTGTCGCTCAAACTAGAGTATTCCTAGAAAAGGACTATATTTCCAAAGGAATAATTGGGAGGAAAGTAGAGATTTAAGAAATTTAAGAATCACAAAGCATTGACATACATATGGAGGAATTATAGCAGGATACATAAGTGGTTGTGGAAAAGCATCCTCCTCGAGTAGAACAAGACCAACGTAGGTCAAGCTAGTTATGTCACCAACATGAGAGATATGGATATCTCACAATTGATCAAGGTGATGTATTACTCATGGATCAAGATGAACTTGTGACCTACAAAGAGTCCATTGCTAGTCCTGAGTTTGAGAAGTGGCTAGAAGCCATGAAATATGAAATGCATTCCATGTACACAAACTAGGTTTGGACCTTGGTAAAGTCTCTTGTAGGAGTTAATCCTACAAGATGCAAGTGGGTCTTCAAAAAGGAGACTGACATGAATGTTAAGGTACATATCTATAAGGTAAGACTATTTTCTAAGGTCTATAAGGAAATTCATAGTGTAGGCTATGATGAAACATTTTCATCAGTTGCAATGCTCAAATCTGTTCAGATTTTACTTGATATCACTGCATATCATGATTATGAAATATGGAAGATGGATGTCAAGACTATTTTCCTTAATGGGAATCTTCTTGAGGATATGTACATGGCACAACCTGGAGGATTTGACATACAAGAAGAAGCCCAATAGATACGCAAGTTATATTGATCAATCTATGGATTAAAGCAAACTTCCAGAAGTTAGACTCTTCATTTTTATGAAATAGTGAAACAATACGGGTTCATCAAAAATGAAGATGAGCCTTGTGTCTAAAAGAAGGTTAGTGGGATCATGATTGTCTTCCTAATATTATACGTATATGACATATTACTCATTGGAAACGGTGTCCCTACCTTGTAGCAAGTGAAAAGTTGTCTATGGAAATTCTTTTCTATGAAAAACCTGGGTGAAGAAACCTATATATTAGGAGTAAGGATCTATAGAGATAGATCACAGAAATTGCTTAGCCTAAGTTAGAGTACATACATAGACAAAGTGTTGAGATTCTTTAATATGCATGATTCCAAGAAAGGATTCATAAATATGCAACTTGGCTTGTGTCTATAGAAAATATAACCCCCTTCAACTAAGGAAGAAAGGGATTGGATTAATAAGATTCCATATGCATATGCAATATGATCTATCCTGTATGCCATGTTTTGTACTCAACCAGATGTCTTGTATGATTTAAGTGCAACGAGTAGGTACCAATTTAATCCCGATAATTCTCATTGGGTTGTTGTCAATAATATCCTTAAGAACTTAACAATGAATAAGGACTCGTTCTTGATATATGGAGGTCAAGAAGAGCTCATTGTAATTGGATATAACGATGCTAGCTTCCAGACAGATAAGGATGACTTTAGATCGCAATCTAGTTATGTGTTTTTCTTAAAAGATAGCATTGTGAGTTGGAAAAAGTTCAAAGCATGATATAATTGCTAATTCTACAACCGAGACCGGGTATATTTTCGTCTCAAATGTAGCAAAGGAAGTTGTTTGGAACAATAAGTTTATTATTGAACTTAGCATAATCCATAGCATTGCGGATCCCATTTATCTCTATTGTGATAACAATGGTGTTATCGCACAAGCTAAGGAGCCTAAATCTCACCAACGATCCAAACACATACTTAGGCGATATCACCTCATTTGAGAGATAATAGATATATGAGATGTGAAGATATACAAAGTTCCAACACTTGACAATGTCGTTGACCCACTGACAAAGCCTCTTGCGCTGCAAAAGCATGATGGCCATACTAGATCTATGGGTATTAGGTGTATGTCTAATTGGCTCTAGTGCTAGTGGAAGATTGTTGGTGTAAGCCCTAGAGCCTAATAATTTTATTAGAACTTGATACTTGTATAGAATTATTTATTAGTAATTTAAAGACATTTCTTTATTATGTTTGCCTTTCTACAATAATAAAGTTCCTAGAATATCTAGTATGTTTAATGAAACATTACGTGTAACTTAATCATGAGATCACATTAAACATAAGGACCCTGTTCTTAAAGTATTTGTAGTCGAGCTTTATTATGAAGTGGGATGACATTAAAGCATTGAGACAATAATATGGATAGACTGATGATCACATCTCATGATTCATTAATAATGTGGATATTTATACTGGATTGACCCGTTATAATGATATTACATATAATGTTATGCAAAGTGTCATAAGTTATTCTCATGGTGATATTCGTGTATACCACCCTTCGACCTGAAACCAATATGGATCCCAGATGTGGAGTCGAGTACTTTATTATTGATGAAATATTGTTTGTAATTGAATGACCATTAAGACAATTGATGGGTACTCTACAATCATGTTGAGTAACATGAGTGACCTAGATGGAATTTTCCCATCGTGTGTAACAGGATAAATGTCTAAGGGCCTAATATTGAACTAGACAAGGGCGACACGATCTATTCCTTATGTTCAATATATACATGAGGGGAAAAGGGTAATTGTACACACAAGCATTATCACATAAGGTTTTTTTCATATCACATGACATTTTTGTGACTTGGGTAGCAATGATGTATTGCTACATACCCTCACTATTTATTATATTAAATATGTGATTTAATATAATTTCCAACGTCATATGAACCTACAAGGTCCCACACATAAGGAAAGATTGATGAAAGATAGAATAAATAAGAGAAGTAAAGAACGTCGTAAGGTGCAATGCGCTTAAGTGAATTATAGAACACCGTAAGGTATGATGCACTTAAGTGGAATACATGATACATTAAGGTAACATGCGCTTAAGTGAGATACAGTACACCATATGGTATGATGCACTTAAGTGGACTTTTTAGCTTACTGCTCACACAAAATAGAACCCTTTTGCAGATGCTTACACACTTGATGAAATTCAGTTTGTGAAACGTTATCTATAATTTCTGTCTCTCTCTGTCTCTCTCTGTCTCTCTCACTCAAAATCTTCATTCCTAGCAGCTATCACAAATATGACAATACTATATTCGTGTGGACTGAGTAGATGCATTGTTTTTTATTCAACACTCGTGATCATTACTCTGATTCTACATCAAAGGTGCTAATCAATATTAGAGGTAATCATTATATCATGCTCATGCATCATTCGTAAGGGTCAACTAAAGGGAAATTTTATTTTCCTTTGCATTTTGTATCGCGATTTCCTTTCATAAATGACTATGCAACGTGTTGTTAGAACAATCTTTATGATTTGGTTTCAATGCCAGTAACTACCAAAAAAAGTATGAGGCCTTAATTGTTGGAATGAGGTTAGTCGTTAAAGTAGGATTCACTTTCCTTATGGCGAGAAGTGACTCCAAGATAATCACCAATCAAGTAAAAGGTGATTCAGACCAAAGAATCTTTGTTATTATGTACTTATAGAAAATCCAAAAAAATAGAAAAAGATTTCTAGTTTTTTGTTATTATTCATGTAACTTGGGAAAATAACCTCTGAGATGACCTACTATTGAAGATTTCCAGTATAAGGGAAACAAGTCTCGATAGGGCGGTGATCTAGGATATTTTAGAGATGCAAAACACAGAGGCTAAAGTCGCTCAAGTGATGATGCTTTATATCATCAAAGGTTGGATATCTACCATCATTAAATATTTTCGACTAAACATTAGAGAATAATGAGATCAAATTTCAACTATATATGTCAGGGTGGCAGACACACTTTATGAGATGGGGAGATCTACGTATGTGTGAATGTGCAAAGTAAAAGAAGAGGTTCGTTAGGTGTTAGCTATGATGCACAAAGACATTTATGGATTCCATATTGGAGGAAGAGCGCTAGTAAGAAAACTTCTAAGAGCTAAGTATTATTATCCTAAGATTCTCGGAGACATTGCCAAGTTCATCAATCGATGCGATAAATGTTAGAGATTTTCAAATTTTATTCATAATCTGCTGCCCCTTTTATCAATGGGGAATGGACATATTTGGACCTTTCCTGTTGAACCCTGGGAAATTAAAATTTCCTACTAGTCGTGGTCGACTATTTCGCAAAATGGTTAGATGTTAAAGTTGTGGCCAAAATAACCGCTGAAAGAGTACATTGTTTCTATTGGCATAATACTATCTACAGGTTTGAACAATCGAAGATGATAGTCTCTAACAATGAGACTCATTTTTACAGTGCTACGATGGTTAACTTCTAATTTGGGAATACAAAAATTCATTTCGATCACGACCCCCAAGAAAACAGTCAAGCGGAGTTTACCAACAAGATCATCATATTCGGCATGAGGAAAATGTTGGACAAAACAAAAGGAGTCTGGTCCAAGAAACTTCATGAGGTAAACCATATAAGAACTCTTTTCAATATTAAGAACCCATTTTATATTTCTATAACTTAAATATGGAGGATGTTGTTGAGTATTAAAAGTGTTGTGGTCTTATCACACGACCCCATATTCATCTACCAAGGAGACACCTTTCTAGATGGCATATGGTATGATGCAATGCTCCTAATGAAGATCAACACACCTACTTGTATGATAGTTTACTTTAATGATATCGATAATCATGTCGAGCTTAAAAGTTCAGCCGATCTTGTAGAATAAATCAGGGGAATGGAAAAAATTTAGGATTTTGCGGAAAAGCAAAGAGCGGAGGGGAGATATAACACCAAAGTAAGACCTAGAAGAATATAGGAAGATGACATGGTGTTAAAACAATTAATATCCCCATACATGAAAGGAAGACTATTGGGAAGGACCTATCTAGGTACATCAGAAACTATCCTAGGGAGCATACAAACTCAATAATTTAAAGGCAATGAAACTCCAAGAACTTGGAACATCACAAACCAGAGACATTATTTTAGTTAAGCCTTCGAGGATAAATTTTATCTAAGAAATTGAATATTGTGAAATAAAATAGCATTTATAAATAACACTTTTTGCCCTTACAAGGGCATGGACTTTTAATAAATCTACATGTGCGGCCAGATAGAAGCTTGACCTAAAATCAGAGAATCCTAAGATATGAAATACAGGAAGCCAACAAGCACTCCTTGCATAAATAGAAGACTCTTTATCATACCTTAATTTTTAACCCTAAGATCCTACATATTACTTGCATCACTTGCACACAAACAAGGTCACATCTTGGTCTTTCCCCTTATCCATCTTTGGGTTTGCTTCTTGCAGGGATCACCAAGCACCTCTTTATTGATATTTTACCTTTGTGTTTATATGATTAATTTCTTATCTAAACACTAATCAAAATAGAAAAAATATGTCTTGTTTCTCTTAAGTTTATTATGCAAGGTAAGGGATTTTCAATCAAAACATCTCAAAGTTTTGTGGCTTACTTCTCAAAGAAAGCCAAAGGTTCATGTGTTTATTTCCATGCCTTCTTCAACAAGAAAATTCAAGATTTGAGAAATTTAATCAAGAGGCAATCAAGGACACCTTATTTTGAGTTCATATGATCACCCATGTGCTTTGAAATTCAAGGAAATTCCAAGTACACAAGCTTGTTCCAAGTGGTTTAACCAAAAAGCAAACACTTTGAAGTCAAAGTTCCAAGGATCACAACTCCTTTAATTCTCAACATTCTTGAATTATTATTTTTGCATATGACTCTTATCAACACCCTATACAACTTTTATTTACATCATAAGAGTCAATTATGCTTGGAGGATCAACAAAAGGTTAGAGACATTATAAGTCATTTGTGGACTTAGTGAAATTTGACATATTTTCAAGTGACTTTTCCCCAACTTTCAAGATTTATAACTTCTCCAATTTTCAACATATGAGGCTGATTCTTTTTTCAAAATGTCATTTGTGACTCCCTCTACAAGTTTTCTTTAAGGGATCGAGGTTAGAATATGCTTGGAAGGCCATGTAATTCATTGAGACATTATAGGTCATTTTCAGCCATGAAACACTCAAATTTTTTAAGTTATATGATCTGTTTTTCATGACCACTTCAACATGACATAACTTTGTGCTCAAGCCTCCAAATTCAACCTTTATTGGCACATTGTAATCTTGGCCATGATGTTAACACGTTTCAAAAAGAATGAGATCAAAAAGCCTCCTGAGTGGAGTGCCCCATTGGGTTGAACATGGTGACTTGTAATTGAAGAAATTGCCATTGCCCGAGTTTTGAACTTCACTAATCTCAATTCCAAGCTAAATTAGCATGTGTTTTGGACCTAAACATGTTTAAATAAGTCTCCAGAAGTTAAATGACCCTTAAAATGCATTATTTGGCTGAGTTTTGATGAGTTTGAAGTCACACTTTTCTCACATTCAGACCAAATTCATTTTGCACAAATTCTGCATCATTTCACACGTGTTTAGATCCAATCACATTCCCTATAAATAGAGGAAGTTATTGCATTCATTTCCAAGCTTTGTAGAGCCAAGAAATCCCTACTGCAACTTGAAATTTTTCCAGAAAATTCAACTATCGTGTTTTGAGTTTCAATTTGTTTCAATCCAATTTCTTGATTCCATTAGCACCTTCGGCATCCTCTGGGACTTTTGCAACAATTCCCACGCTATGAGACCTTCTAAAGTTCTCTAACCAGATTGAGCTTCATCAACTTCTGATCACCATTTAGACAAGGTAGTTCTAAGCATCATTTGAACTCAAACAAGTTACCATAATGCAGTCCTTCACTCTCTGATGCTTCCCCTAACTTATCTGGTGTTGATTAATCGTGTTCATCATTTTATTTTATTTTTTGTGGCTTGCTTTTTTTCTGAAACTTCTCTGAAATTCCCTTTGCTCAGTTTATATAAATGAATATGGAGCATGAGGTTGAATTTGGGTTGAGAAGATGATCACGGTGGTGGTGGTCTCGTGTCTTGTATTTAGCAAACGATGAAACTCCGGTGAGAGCTCATCGGAGAAGACGACCGTAGTTTCCTCAGGTTGTCTGAGTTTGATCAGATACTTTGGAAGAACGAAGTGTTCTGATTGGTTGGATTTAGACTGGATCATGTGTTTGGCTTGTAACGCGTTCCATCGTGTTCTCTAACATATGGAGTGTTGGATCTACCACGTCAATTAATGAAGCGCGATCCAACACTCCATTTTTTTCTTCTGATTTTTAATTCTCTTTCTTTTATTATTTTTAATTTATTTTTCTTTTAAAATTCATAGTAATTTCATTTTTCATCCAAAAAATCCCAAAATAATTTCTAAAATTCTATTTTATTTTTCTTTATCTGATTTTTATTTTTTTTACATTTTATTTCACTAATTTTCTATTTTTCATGAATTTTATATTTTCTCCTTTGTTTTTATTGGTTTAAAAATACTTGTCTTCATTTTTAAATTCTTAAAAATTTATTATATGCTTCTTATTTTATTTCCAATCTTCCATAATTTTCTTGGCCATTTATTTGGTGTTTTGAAGGATTTTATGGATTTTCCATTTTATTTCTATTTTAAAAACCATTTAAAAATACTTTTGGTGCATTTTTATTTCATTTAATTGCATTTTTATTTTGTGTGACCCTTGTGAACTTCTGTTGGCCTTGGATCATGATGGTTTGGACTTTAAGTCTTATCAAACCCAATGGATATTGGGTGTTGATGAGGTGAAAACCCTAATCCACCAAAATGGATGATTGATTTTGATGATAAATTGATCAAACTGTTGGTCCAATTTGGGTGTGACCTATTTTGTCTCCTTCTTCTTTATCTCCTTATTTTCCCTTTGATCAATTGGATGGTTTGTGTCCATCTTGTTCATGATGTGTGGATTGGTACTTGATGAACTTTCATCATTTCAAATCTACCTTCTAAATGATCATGGATCATTTAAGGTACTTGTCATAAGTGTCATGAATTATGGACTGAAGTAATGGACCACCCTCATAGCCTTTGTGCTTGATCGTCCCCTTTCTTTCTTTTTTGTGTGGCATGTCTTTAGGAGAATGATTTACATATCATTTCTCTTGCATGTATTAACACAAACATTATTATTGATCGACCTCAAATAGTTGTGACTTCTACATAAGTCCAATTATGATTGCTTAATATATCGCTAAATTTATCCTAAGAAAAACAAAGGCATTTTTATAAGTGAGATTGTAAGTCTCTTATTCCTCATGGTATTGTGTGAAAATGTTCCTCCTTTTCCATTTGTAAGAGCTAGTGGCATACTTGTTGATTTTATCCAAGTTGGAGCCTTCTCATAAATGATGTATAGGTTCATATTTTCATGCTTGTGGGAGGATAGTTTAGTGTTCTCCAGAAAATGACCAAAACATCTTTCATCTTTGATTATTAACATCCTTTACTAACATCTTATTGTATTAACTTTTACTTCAAATTTCATTTACTTTATGCTTTTATTTTATGTCATTTACTTTATGCTTTTATCTTTATGTCATTTACTTTATACTTTATATTTAGCATTCCGTGTCATATTGTTTGTGATTTTTTCATTTGTTCTTTGTCCATTTGGACTTTTCTTTTATATCATTGTAAAGAAGACGCTAATAAAGAAAAGATCTAAAAAGAAACTTGGTTATCCTGATTCATGGACTTGCGGTTACTATCCTTGGCATCATTGTGGAGTTATGGACCTAGAATTAGGATCTTGACATTTTCTTTGGGACTTGTGATTTGAGACTTTAGAATCCATCTGGTACATTTGAATTGGGATTTCCTTTTGCATACTTGGTTGAGTTGCTCTGGTTTCATCTGATACATGGATTATTATTTTCTTATTCTGACTTGCTTTAGGCTTAATCTAAAGGAGAGAATTCTTTCTTGACTTATGTCATAAAGCTTACTATCTCTTGGTTAGATCTTTCCTCCCTAGCTTTTACTTTATGCTCTAGGAGAGTATCTTCTTCTCCTCCCCTTCTTTAACTTTCTAAATCTTCTCTCTTTTTTCAAAATCTTCTTGTTTTTTAAACTTGAACCACTTTCTCAATAAACCTTGACTTTTGTCAAGTGATTTTCAAAACCTTTTTTTTATAATAAATTCTATTTCATCTTAATCATATTGAGACCAATTTCAAAAGACTTAAAAATGCATAACTCACTCAAATCATTTTGTGCTTTGTGCACTTATCCTTCTAAAATTTTTCTCAAGGTATTAGACATGAGTCATTTCCATAGTTGAGATATAATTCTCTTATCCCCATAGTATTGATGATAATTCTTTTCCATCTAAGAGAGCCAGTGGCGTACTTGTTGATCCTTATCCAAGTTGGGGCCCTTCTCATGATGATGCAAAGTTCTCATATTTGTGGGTGACTAGTTGCGTATTCTCCTAAAAATGACAAAATGTCTTTCCCATTAAAAATGAATCAGAACAAACTCCTTTTTTATTTTTACCATGAACTACGAGGTTTTGATCCTCCATTTCACTTTGTTGGTACGTAGTCACGAGGCTTCAAAAGTCTTGGCAAACACAAAAGTCATAAAAAATATTTATTTTCCCATCTCTCCAATCTTTTACAAACAACACCCTTTTAAAATCAAAATGTACATATTTTCAAAGAGGTTCCCATGGAGTACCATGGATGTTTAGGGTGATAATATCTTCCTTTTGCATAACTAACCTCCGGACCCTTATCTCTTTTTATTAGTTTTGTTTTAAAACTTCTTCGGGTTTTGTTCGTACTTTTCCCCTTTTCCTTTGGAAACAATAAAAACGCGGCGGTGGCTCTTGATTTGTGGGTTAAGTTAATTGATAGCTTGATCTCAAAATTTTTACCACTACATTCATAAATGAGAAATTGCATGAAAATATTAGGCTCTCCTTGTATAAATCAAATACTCTTATGGGAGAAAACTCAGGAACGCACCGAGATATCCTTGCATAAATCAAATACTCTTGGGAAAGTAAACACATGAATCCATAAAGCTCTCCTTCCGTAAATCAAAGACTCCTAAAGGAGAAAGCGCAGGAACCCATTGGACTATCCTTTCGTAAATCAAAGACTCCTAAGAAGAAAGCATACGAATCCACCAGACGCTCCTTGAAAAACCTAAAGGCTCCTAAGAAATAAAGTGCATATCAATGCAACATAGGAACATATCTTACATATATCCCGAAAAAAAATGTTAAATAATAAACATACAAATGTACAATATCAAAAAAATCATGACACAACAAAAAATACATAGCATTACGAAATTTAGAAAAATATATAAATTATATTTTTTTAAAGGAAGTACAATTACAAAAGTTAACCCTTTTTTGATAGGGAAGAAATAGTTTGGTCCAGAAAAAATTAAATAAATAAAAACAAACATTTTAATTGTTGGGGGCAATCTCACATGGGTTCTCCTTCGAAGTATTTTTTCATTCCATGATCTCTTGGAATATCTCCTCCATATTTTCTGGGGCGATGTCTCAACATTGGCGAAAGGTATGTTGTTTCCATCTGGATCAGTTTTGTCTATGAGACTTCCATCCATCACTACCTTAAAATATTACATCGCACTAATATCAAGCCCATGATACAAAAAAGACATGTGGGCCTTGGCCTTTTCAAACTTGTCATCCTCTAGAAGGAGTCCTTCAATTCAAGCCTCATCCAAGTCCTTCTTGATACTATCCACCTCAATCTTATAGTGAGTGCTTTGTTTCTTAAGGGACATCTCTATAGACTTCTTTTCTTTTTGTAAATAGCCCCTCTCTTGATCCGTCTTCTAAAGAGCATTATGAGCATCTGTCATGTACTTGTTTAGAGATGTCATTCTCTCGTTGGTTGAGGTCTGCAGTGTCTGATCAACCTCTAGTCTCTCCTTCATATTTATAATTCATATTTCAAGCCATTCTCCCGATGGAAGAATAGGTTAGAATCTTCAAATAGAGCCCACCCTTGCGTGAAACTCCTCACAAAATAAACACTGAGAAATTGGAGCATCTTCTGAGCTACCATAGACCTTGCGTTCTACATATTCTCGTTGGCACTAAGGTGGTCATAAAGGTATGCCAAACCATCAACAATTTTATCCCAAAAATGTTTCTACCCTACATTCAGAAAAGAACATGAACCACTATGTTAGTGATTATCAATCCCCACCATGACACATTCAGCCTTAAAATCAATCAAAGTAGTGGCGTCCATAATTATTGGCTTTTTTCTATAACCAACCTAACTATTCTTAGCTTGAGGAGAATTTTTCCATACATATAAAGAATAATGCAATATTTTTTATAGGATTGAACTTCGCTATTTTCCCCTCAACCACACTCTTCCTCCTTTTGATTATACGAGTCTGGAAGCTGGTAGAATCATTATGAAGGGACGTCTGAGTCTCACCATGGTGATCCTTGGACCATGCCATCATTGCCTTATTCTTAGCTAATGAAATATGACTCTTCCTATCTATAAAAATATACCATATCGATAAGTTTCGATTAAATAAGTTAATAACAAGATTTTCAGAGGAATAATGCCTTACCTATCGCGGCGCATAAAATGCCTGAGCATACGAACGCTCGAAATAACAACAGAGTCGCCACCGAAGTTTATTTTTTAAAGGGAAAACATTGATAAAACCCTAAAGGAACAAATATATGGTTGTCACAACCAAATTCAAGTTTGAGAATCAATTATTGGTGGGAAAGTATTAGCATCCCACACATCCGTTGTACTCAACGAGAACCTTTTAATCGGCTTTGCGAATATGAGTGTTAGCTTGCATTATTTGATTTTTTTCTAATTATTGTATAATATTTACAAGAGAAAATAGGACTAAAAATAAGTTTTTTATTAGGGTGCTTGACGAGACGTTGAATCTCGCTCCTACATATCCCCATGTGTAATGCGAACTCAAAGCTACGTAGTTCTTGGTAGAGAATGTTTGTTGGTTGGTTGATTTTTATGAATGATGTTTATGTCACATTCTAGCAGTTAAACGTTTCTCATTGCTCGTGCGTGAGAGGCTGAAGCATTTGTTTGTATCGCGTTAGAATGGATAAAACATCATTCGTTTATGAAAATGTTTTTCAGTTGCGCTAAGGAAGAAAAAGTAGGGTTGATGGGTTGAGATTGTTTTTAGGTGGATGATGAGTATTCAAAAGGAAAGTTATATGGCATATATCCAAATACTCGAGGATCATAGGGATATACGTCTAAGAGATCTTTTTTTGTCAGAGTTATTTGTAAAATATGTTTGAGTTGTGAATGGAGTAAGGATCTTTCAAAGATGACAATTATTCAAAAGACAAGCCATACGACTTATATCCAAGTACTCGAGGATCAACGGGGATGTACACCCAAGAAATACTTTTTCGTCTACGAAAGACAAGTTGAATTCATTTGTATTATTATATTTTGGGAGGATTATGAATACTCGAAAGGCAAGATGTACGTCTTGCATCCAAGTATTCAAAGATCAACATAGACATACGTACAAGAGACCCTTTTTCATCAGCGTTTATTGTGAAAAAGATTTTTGACGTGCTTTTGATTAAGTTTGGAAAAAGACTTGATGTTGATCAAGTGATTTGATTTTTTTTGGTATGATATTGGTTTTAATTTAATTGGGAAATTGTTTTGAATTTTAATGAGAGAAAGGGAAATAGTGCCCAAGTTAATAATGAGAGAAAATCAACAATAAATAAATAAAATAAAATATGAAAATAAGCAAAGGGGTTGAAAACAAAAATGGGACAATTTAGGCTAGCAAAAAGTGCTAAGTGGGCTTAAGACCATCAACTAAAAAACAAATAAAAAAAGGAAAATAGGGGGGGGGGGGGGGAGGGGTGCAGACTTGAAACCCATGGGGTGAACATTAGCATAATGCTTAGGCCCATGTTTAATGGCCGAGTCTGGCTGAAAAATCAAAGGGGAAAGAGTGTGAGTCGACCATTGACTCATGCCTGGCCATTCGATTGAGATCAGATAGCCTTGATCTAACCATGATCAAAGGTTCTTATCAACCCTTAGATCTACATACTTGAGCAGTCAACATAGTTCCAATGGCTAGGGAGGATGTCACATGATAGCCAACAATGATGAGATGTGGACTACACAAAGGAGGAGATCAATGGTATCTCTCTCATTTCTCTCCTTGTTGTCTCTCTCTAACTAACAACCATCAAAATCGTCTGCCTTTCTATAGAATCATAACATCGTTTTTCCCATAAAATAATGAATATTATGAAGAACACCTCAAGAACACATTAATGTTCTTGGGGATTTACCCATATTTCACGAAAACGTTATCAAATTCAAAAATCTTCAACATAAACCTTACCCAGTTTAATCCTCTAAACATGTTCTCATCATCAAAACATACAAATCAAAACCAAATCATGCTAGATCGAACAAATAGAAAACAAAGCCCTAACCTCAAAAAGTTAATTCAATCTAAACCAAAACATTAATGATTAACTTAGGGAAAATGTCTATGGCATATGCAAAAGCACAAATCAAGAAAGAAAATGCATTAAATCAATGCAAAAGTACCAAATTAGAACAAAGATGCTTCGATGAAGAACTCCAACGAGGAGAATTTTCCGGTAATGTGATCTTAGCCTTTCTTTTCCGCTTCCTTTCCTCATTTTCTCCTTCTGATTCCTTCTTCTTTTTCTACTTTTATTTTCCAACCTTGTAGCGGTAAATTTTTTGAGACTAAGCTATTGATTAACTTAACTCATAAAGTAAGAGTCGCCACCGCGCTTTTATTGTTTCCAAAGGAAAAGGAAAAAGGTACGAAAAAAACCCGAAGAAGTTTTAAAACAAAACTAATAAAAGAGATAAGGATCTGAGGGTTAGTTATGCAAATGGAAGGTATTAACACTCTAAAAATCCATGGTACCTCTTTGAAAATGTGCCTTTTGGTTTAAAAGTAGGTACTGTTTGCAAAAGATTGGAGAGATGGGGAAAGAAATATTTTTTTATGATTTTTGTGTTTGCCAAGACCTTTTGAAGTCTCATGCCTACGTACCAACAAAGTGAAATGGAGGATCAAAACCTCGTAGTTCGTGGTAAAAATAAAAAAGGTGTTTGTTTTGATTCATTTTTAATGAAAAGACATTTTGTCATTTTAAGGAGAATACTCAACTAGTCACCCACAAGTATGAGAACTTTGCATCATCATGAGAAGGGCTCAACTTGGATAAGAATCAACAAGTATGCCACTAACTCTCTTAGATGGATAAGATTTATCATCAATACTATGGGGATATGAGAATTATATCTCAACTATGGAAATGACTCATGTCTAAACTTTGAGAAAAGTTTTAAAAGAAAAAGTGCACCAAAGGCACAAAATAGTTTGAATGAGTTATACATTTTTTAGGTCTTTTGAAATTGGTCTGAATATGCTTAAGATGAATTAGCATTTATTAGGAAAAAGGTTTTGAAAATCACTTGACAAAAGTCAAGATTTATTGAGAAAGTGGTTCAAGTTAAAAACAAGAAGGTTTTGAAAAAGAGAGAAGAATTTGAAAATTAAAGAAAGGGGAGGAAAAGAAGAGACTATCCTAGAGCATAAAGTAAAAGTTAGGGAGGAAAGATCTATCCAAGAGATAACAAGCTTTATGACATAAGTCAAGCAAGAATTCCCTCCTTTGGATTAAGCCTCAAGAAAGCCATAATAAGCAAATAATAATCCATGTATCAGATGAAACCAGACTAACTCAACCAAGTCTCTAAAGGAAATCCGAAGTCAAAGGTACCAGATAAACTCTAAGGTCTCAAATCAAAAGCCTCAGAGCAAAGGTCAAGATTCTAATTCTAAGTCCATAACTCCACAACACTGCTAAGGATATTAACCACATGTCCATGAATCAGGAGAATCAAGTTCTTTTTTAGGTTTTTTCTTTATTAGTATCTTAAAAGGAAAAGAAGTCCAAATGAACAAAGAACAAATGACATAATCACAAATAATATGATATGGAATGCTAAATATAAAGTATAAAGTAAATGACTTGGAAATAAAAGTTTAACACAAGTAAAATGTTAGTAAATGAGGTTAGAAATTATAATGAAGGATGGTTTGGTCATTTTTTGGACAATACTCAACTATTCACCTACAGACATGAAAATATGAACCTATACATCATTTATGAGAAGGGCCTCAACTTGGATAAAATCAATAAATATGACACTAGCTCTCATAAATGGAAAAGGAGCAATATCTTCACACAATACCATGAGGAGTAGGAGACTTACAATCCCACTTATAAAAATGCATTTAATTTTGGGGCAAATTTAGCGCTATGTTAAGCAATCGTAATTGGACTTGTGTAGAAGTCGTAACTATCTGAAGCCGATCAATAATAATATTTGTGTTAATACATGCTAGAAAAATGATATGTAAATCATTCTCCTAAAATTATGCCACACAAAAAAGAAAAGAGGGAATAATCAAGCACAAAGGTTAGGAGGATGGTCAATTACTTCAATCCACACTTCATGACACTTAGGACAAACTTATACATCAATCCAAAGTACCTTAAGTGATCCATGATCACTTAGAAGATAGATTTGAAATGATGAAAGTTCATCAAGTACTAATCCATACATCATGAACAAGATGAACATAAACCATCCAATTGATCAAAGGGAAAAGATGTAGATGAAGAAGAAGGAGACAAGATAAGTCACACCCAAATTGGACCAAAAGTTTGATCAAGTCATCATCAAAATCAATCATCCATTTTGGTGGATTAGGGTTTTCACCCTATCAACACCCAAGATCCATTGAGTTTGATGAGACTTGAAGTCTAAACCATCATGATCCAAGGTCAATAAAAGTTCACAAAGGTCACACAAATATAAAATGCAATTAAAAAATAAAAATGCACCAAAAGTATTTTTTAAATGAATTTTAAAATAGAAATAAAGTGAAAAATCCACAAAGTCCTTCAAACACTAAATAAATGGCCAAGAAAACTACGGAAGGTTGGAAATAAAATAAAAAGCGTGTAATAAAATTTTCAGAATTAAAAAATGCAGAAAACTATTTTTAAACCAATTAAAATAAAGGAGAAAAGAGAAAATTCATGAAAAACATAAAATTAGTGAAATAAATATGGAAAAATAAAAATTAGATGAAGAAAAATAAAAGAGAAGTTTAGAAATTATTTTGGGATTTTTTGAATAAAAAATAAAATTACTATGAATTTTAAAAGAAAAAGCAATTAAAAATAATAAAAGAAAAATAATTAAATCAGGAAAAACACTGAGCGTTGGATCACTCCTCATTAATTGACGTAGTAGATCTAACACTCCACATATTAGAGAATACAATGGAACACGCTGCAAGCAATACACGAGATCCAATTCAAATCCAATCAATCAGAACATTTCGTTCCTCTAACGTGTCTGGCCAAACTCAAACAACCTGAGAAAACTCCAGTCGTCTTCTCTGATGAGCTCTCACCGGAGCTTCATCGTTTGTAAATTCAGAACACGACACCACCACCAATGTGATCCTCTTCTCATCTCAAATTTTACCTCATGCTCCAAATTCATTTATATAAATTGAGCAAAGGTAATTTCAAAGAAGTTTCAGAAATAAGCAAGTCACAAAAGTTTAAATTAAATGATGAACATGTTCAATCAACACTAGATAAGTTAGGGGAAAGCATTAAAGAGTGAATGACTACATTATGGTAACTTGGGAATTCTTGTAAAAGTTTCAGAAGATGCCAAAGATGCTAATGGAATCAAGAAATTGGATTGAAACAAGTTGAAACTCAAAACACGATAATTGAATTTTCTGGAAAAATTTCAAGTTGCAGAAGGGATTTCTTGGCTCTCAAAATCTTGGAAAGTAGCTTCCTCTATTTATAGGGAATGTGTTTGGATCCAAATACGTGTCGAATGATACAAAATTCGTGCAAAACAAATTTGATCAGAATGTGAGAAAATTGTGACTTGAAACTCCCTCAAAACTCAACCAAATGATGCGTTTTAAGGGTCAATTAACTTCTGGAGACTTGTTTAGACATGTTTAGGTCCAAAACACATGCTAATTTGGCTTGGAATTGAGATTAGCGAAACTCAAAATTTGGGCAATGGTAATTTCGTCAGTTACAAGTCACCATGTTAAACTCAATGGGGTTCCTACTCAAGAGGCTTTTTGATCCCATTCTTTTTGCAATGTGTTGACATAATGGAAAAGATTATAATGTGCCAAGAAATTTTTCATTTGTATTCTTGAGCACAGAGTTATATCATGTTGAATTTGGCATGAAAAACTGATCATATGACTTAGAAAACTTCGAGTGTTGCATGGCTGAAAATGACATGTAATGTTTCAATGAATTCCATGGTCTTCCAAGCATATTCTAACCCTTATCCTTGAAGCAAACTAGTAGAGGGAATCACAAATGACATTGTGCAAAAATAATCATCCTCATATGTTGAAAATTGGAGGAGTTATAATCTTTGAAAGTTGGGGAAAAGTCACTTGAAAATAGGTCAAATTTCACTAAGTCCATAAATGACCTATAATGTCTCCAAACTTTTAATGACCCTCCAAGCATAATTGTCTCTTTTCATGTAAATAGATGTTGTAGAGGGTGTTAATAAGAGTCATATTCAAAAATAAGAGTTTAAAAATGTTGAGAATTGAAGGAGTTGTGATCCTTGGAACCTTGACTTCAAAATGTTGACTTTTTGGTCAAACCACTTGGAACAAGCTTGTGTACTTGAACTTTACTTTCATTTAGAAGCACACGGGAGATCATATGAATTCAAAATAAGGTGTACTTTATTTCATCTTGATTAAATTTCTCAAAGCTTGAAGTTACTTGTTGAAGAAAGCATGGAAGTAAACACATGAACCCTTGACTTTGCTTGAGAAACAAGCCACAAAAATTTGAGATGCTCTTGATTGCAAAGCCCTATTATGCAAAATAAACTTAAGAAAAATAAAACATATTTTTTTTATATTTTGATTAGTGGTTAGATAAGTAATTAATCATATAAACACAAAGGTAAGACAAAACAACAAATAGGTGCTTGGTCATCCCTGCAAAAAGCAAACCCAAATATGGATATGATGAAGGACCAAGGTACGACTTTGTTTGTGTGCAAGGATGCAAATGATATGTGGGATATTATGACTAAAAATTAGAGTATGACAAACATCTGCGTGTGTTCTGCTACTACTGAGGTGGTACTGATTGAAGCTACTAGGAGAAGGTTATTCCCAGCTTAATTAGAGCTTCAATGAGAAGCCTAATGTTTATGAGAATGAACCTTAGTGAAGGTTTTTAGAGGATTGAAGTGTTGTGAAGTTTGGTGCTCTCAATGTGTGATTATTGGCTCTGAATATTTTGTGTAATTGGTGGCTCCTACTCCTAAAGATTAATGTAAGTTTAAATAGGATGAGAATAGGGTTGATTTATGTGAGTCTGTGAGCTTTTCCAAGTGTGTGAAAATGTGAAAGTATCTTGTAAGTTTGTTGAGAATTAGTATGAATTGAGTGTGGGAAGTATGTGATTTTAGTGAGTTATCATGTGGTGAAGTTTGTGTAAATTGCAACTTGATTTAGAGGGATTTAAGGAGAAGAAAACCGTGTGAAGTTTTAACCACCCATGTGTAAAGTTTTGTTGTGAATTCATGTGTATGATGCCATGCTCATGTTATGTAATAAAATTACATGTACATGCTTGTATAATGAATGAATAAAATCAAATGATTCTTTTCCAATGCAGTTTTATTTCCTTTTCATTTCACATTATTTTGAGTTTTGTTTGAATTTTGGATGAGGTTATGCATCATCATGGTTATAATCATGTGAAGTTAAAATTTAACATGTACGGATGATGGATAAAAACTCGTTTTGTTCAAATTTTAATTGATTATGGAAATTCAATTAAACATTTATTCACTTCATTTCCATTTGCCTTTATTTGTTCTTGGATGATGTTGGTGATTGAAGAATGAATGAATGATAAATGAGAATGTAATATTCCATATATAAATTATTTTGGTCGAAATTCCTTTGAATTAACTTTTGCAAATTAACAAAAGAATAAGAGGATAAGATGGACAAATGTGTATGAATGGTACATAACCATTGTAATGCACATGATTCTTGTAAAATGAATGGAGACACATGAAAGGAAATCACCCTTTGTATTTTAGCTCAAGTCACTTAATTTGTTGACTTTTTCCTAGACTTTAACTTTTATTCATGGATGCAATTTGATGAATGAAATGAACCATCTTAACATGATGCTTAAGAAAACAATTAAATTGATCAACTAGACCATAAGTTGAATTTTGGTTAACTTTGGTCTGATTTGCATTAAAATGTAATCCAAAGACCATGAAATGATATATGATCATGAGGAATGAATTGGTGAATGAAGCAATGACCTAGGGACCTCTCATCCTAGCATCAGATGAAATTCAAGTGCCCATAGCCATATGATATGAAAAAGGGTAAGGACAAAATTGGGGTGGGATATTACCCAGGAAGCTCAACTACATGCTATTATCTATTTCCTATCTAAATAAACACAAGAGGGAGTGAATTGTATAGTTTTGGAAAACCATTTTCAAATAATATTTTCAACAAAATAAAATTTTGATTTTTTTCTAAAACAAACAAGATAAAAGCAACAAAAAATTATAAAATTAGATAGATGGAAATACAGGGGAAGTAAATAACTAGAAAGTAAATAGTTAAGGCAGGAGAGTAAAGCACCCGAGATTTGACCTAATGAAGTGGTCTACTCTTTTCCCCAAGAATTCTTTCTTGGGACTTTTCACTATGATGAGATATTTTGACAGGTTTTCCCCTTGAACCTCCTTATACAAATATTAGAGTTATAAAATGGTTAACTTTCCAACCAATAACTAATATTTAACTAACGAGACCTCCATGACCAATTGAGAGCTTTTAATAGCACGTTAAGCTCATGAATCGACTGAGAGTTTTAACTACAAAGATCTCCCCAAACAAATTGAGGTTTTAACTAGTTTACCTCGACAACTAAACAATTTTTTTCCACTAGTTTAGCTCATAAGAAAAACAAAAACTCCCAAAGAGGATTTATAATATTGTCCTAAAGCCATACTAAAACACCTCATAGATATAAAGATTTCACTCTCAAAAGCACTAAGGAAAATGTGAGAAAATAAAGAGATAAAGAAGAGAGTGAAAGAAAGGTGTTTCAAATACGAGTTATGGTTGGTAGAAATGAGAGAGGAGCCCTTTACTTATATAATGAAATGTGGATTTAAAAGGAAAATAGTCATGAGCCTTTTCAATGTTGATAATCGATTAGGCAATCCAAAGAATCGATTATTAAGTCCAAAAATAAAAGGTTTTTAAAAGATTTGTTTCTTAATTGACTATTAACCATAATAGTTGATTATGGGGCATTACAAAAGGAATAATAAATCATGTCTAAGGGCTAGTCGATTATATAGTGCAAAAATCCTTCATAAACAACTTTTTGAGTTCTTAGCTTATTAGCTAAGTACGAATTTTGTGTGTGGTGATTTTAATAAACAAAGAGAGGCTTTCGAAAAGGTTGAAAATGCATGTGTGCTTTTCCTTAGTAAAATTGAGATGCAATCTTATACCTTTACAAACACAAATCACTCGACCCAAACACATAGAGCTTTCACACTTGCTCTTTTTCACGACTCTGGAACTTCTGCTTCCTTGCCACATTATCTTTGGCTTTAGCACTTCACTAGAACCTTGAAACTTATTTTTATGAGGCTTTAGACAACTTCTTCAAGATATACACCATCATTATACAACTGCTTGATCATAGATCTTCATTGGTTTCACCGAATGCCGCTTGACATAAGGTGTTGTCCTCTAAGGATAGCCTTTGATAAATTGATCTACAAGAACTTTTATAATAACATATTACCACAACACCTGATTTTTGATATCTTGATCATTACAAAAAAGTCTTTATTTCTTGAGTAGACCACCACTTAAACACATCATATGTAACACCATAATTTTTAATCATTCCTTTTAATTGAATTTATAATATTTATTTGAGTGTTTTTTTAATTAAATAGAATTATTGAGGAGGGGTAGATATTTAATTAGTATTCTTGTTGATTTAATTTATATTAGAAATAATAGAATTTTAGGAGTATTTTTAAATTAATATTAGAGATAATAGAGAAATAGAAATTACTGAGTAAGAGGTATTTTGAGTAAGGGCTAGGGTGTGGTGAGAGTTGTTGGAATATTTAGAATTATTATTGTTATTAAATGATTTATTAAATAATTAGACATTATTGAGAAATATGTGTCTTGAGTAAGAATTAAGGGTGTGTTAGAATTAGTGAAATAATAGAGTTATTTCACTAATTGAGTTTATTTGAGTAACTATATATATTTTTTAGTTAGAATATTAATGATCTTCAAATAAGTTTGACGATCTTCAAACCTTCGAGGTAAGGAGGGATATTGTTCATATGTGGGTGTTTAGGCAAATTGGTAGTGAGAGTTTTTACCCTCTTACCTTCTTCTCTTTCTGTTGATGATGTTTGTGACCAAAGAAGATTTGGGCAAAACCTTCTAAGCCGTTTATTATGATAATATTTATCTGTTTGTACTTGATCATTGTTGACCTTATTTGATAATCTGCGTTGATATCTTTTGATAAGGTAAGTTTAATATGATAACTCTGTTGATTCAATAAGGCGAAAATATAAAATTTAAATAGTTTTATCCTGGTTGTTATGACTGCTTAATTGTGATGTTTGTTGATTTCTATTATCCATGGTTAACCCATGTGAACTCAAGTGATAATACATTATGTTAACGCCTTGCAATAAGGCAAAGGTTGAGTTTGACCTTCTCCCTGTTGATGCATTATGATAAGGCGAGATTTAGAATTATAATCCTTAAATAGTTGAATCCATGATGTTGTTGTGATAACATGTTAGATTTATGATGTTTGAGCCATATTAATCGATATTGTATTTCAGTGTATTTTGGGGTGTCATCAGTTTCATTCGAAAGCTAACATGATAATCTTTATTTTGAAGTAGAGAAATTGGGTCTAGGGGCACTACAACGGTAGTAGTTTGGTGGTTTTTATACCAGAGGCGTAGTCAATTTCAGTCTTGCGTTAGTCATCATGTTTCATGCATAACTTGAGTTTCGTAAGTCCTGTTGGGGTGTTGTTAGTTGCGTTATAAAGAGAATTTAATGATATTTCAAACTAGAGAGTTTCGTAATTTTATAATGTGTATATAATATTTTGTGCTATTTTGAAGTTAAACATTCTATTTTAGAGTTTATACATGAATTATTGCGATAGGACTGATCTGAAATAAATAGAATTGGAGTTTCGTAACTGTGTTGGAGGTGTTGTTAAATGCATTTAAAAGAGGGTTTAAATATCTTTTAGACCGGAGAGTTTCAAAATTTTATCATAAGTCTATAATATTTTGTGTTATTTTGAAGTGAGACAATTTTAGAGTTAGGTCCATAATTTTGAGTAATTTTGAGTGTGGTGGCCTTTTGTTACCTTTTTGATGAGTTTAAGAGTCTTGTTTTATTTGGTTAGAGTTTTAATAGAGTTGTTAGAGTTTCTTTTGAGTTGTTTAGAGTTGGAGATCAGAATATAAGATATATTTGAGTTGAGTTCGGAGCAATGTTGACATTATAAGGTTACCTTTTGAGTAATATTTTTATTTGTCTAAGGTTGTTAAGGAAAAAAAGTTAAAATTTAGTTGTTGAGTAATTGATAATAATATTATAGATTTGAGTTGGAACCTGAGTAATATGAATATTTTAGAGATGTTTTGATAAGGCTGAAGTTGCCTTGAATAGTTGTTGCCTTACCCTGTTGGTGGTCTGATATAAGTAATAATATGAATTAATCTGTTGGTGAGTGGTATTGTGATAATATGCTAATACTTTATACTGTTGATGAGTATGTGTGAATATAACATGTTTTTATAATTGAATTATTATTGTATAACATATTTTTGAGTTGCGTACTTCAGAGATAACTACTCTGTTGGCCTTGCCTTGGCAAATTATGGTTCAGAGAGAACCTTGTCTAGAGAGGACATTTTGTTCATAGAGAATATTTTTTGAGTACGAATTATGAATGTTGTTTCTTTGATTTTTTAGTTGAATTGTTGCTTATGTATTTTGAGAATTATTATTGAGTCCCATGCATTCATGTATATCGGAGATAGGTAGAACTTCGGTTCGACGAGGTCCAGTACTCAGAGAGAGCCAGTGACGAGATCTAGTGCTCAGAGAGAGCTAGTGAAAATATCATTGTTCATAGAGAACATTTACCATAGAAGAATTGGAGACATAGATAATTCCGTAAAATAACTCGGACATCATAACTTTTGGTACCACATGCATTTTTGGAGGAGGCGTACATTTCATTGATACATTTACATTGTGATTCTTGTTGTCGTTTGCATATGACTATGTTATGTGCTAATTGTTCTATCCTTGCTGTTTTATGCACCAATAACATATATGAATGTATTCTCACCCCTTTTCTTTATGTTATTCACCATGGAAATCTTGCAGATAATCAAGAGTACAGTTTGGTTGTTGTGAGTGGAAGATAGCTTCTTGGAGCTCATCTTTATTTATTTTATCATTATCATTTTTAGTCGGTTAAATGCTCTGATCTGTAACATCAGAAACAAGGCGTTTTTATTATGTTTTGAGTTAATGATGAATTATATGGTTTAAAACTTAATACTTTATTTGTGAAATTTAATTTTGAAGTTTTCTTATGTTAATTCCGCTACATGTTGTTAAATGGTTTTGAAAGTTTTTGGATGGTTGTGATAAGTGGTGTTTGCATCGTTATTTCTAGTAGTCTTCATTTAGTATTTTATCGTATTTTGTCCAATTTTCTTTCATTTGTTTTATGCTTTGGTTTGTGTTTTCTTGCTAATTTTAGGGTTTAACGAGCATCCAAGACAAAGAGGGATCAAAGACAAGCAAGATGGGGAAAAACGGTAAAAAGGCAATTTCTCCCATACAAAAACCAGGGAGCTGCTACAGAACGTAGCAACAAGATTCCCTAGACCCCCTTTTGAATCCTTTCTAGTAGTAGAGGCGGGGGCCTGCTACGACCTCCTGTAACAACTCATGTTATGGTTCCCACCTCCCGAGTGACGTTCTTGTGAGTTTTACTCTCTCTTTCTTACGCTAAAAAATTGTGGATAATGTTTGGTTCAAGTTTGGGGGGGGGGGGGGGGTATCTATTTATTTTCTTGTATTTTTATGTTGATGTTTCTTTCTTGTTTTCCAGTTTTCTAGTTTGATTGATGCAATAAGACAACTTTTTCATAGTTTTTCCCAAAACTAAGACCGTGAAAAAAAAAATTATGACAAGCTTCGTTTGTGGGGAAGATGGAAAAGTATATAGAGTTTGAGGGAAGAAAGGCTAGGACTAGGGAAATTGGGAACGTTTGAAAACTTAGGTATTACCCGAACACCTTAGGTCCCCAAGAGTAAGGACATGAGTCCAATATGTAAGTTTGTGCCATGGTACTCGGCTCAGAGAAGTATTCCCTGATTAGTTTATATTGACGGTCCAACTTAATTTATACTTGCATGCATGTAAGATTGGTTAAGAAACAAATTATTTTAGGCACCAAAATGATGAAAATACAATAAAGGCAACTAGACCTTCTAACCCTCACCCGGTTATTTAGCCTAACGGCGGTTGAACCTTAAATATCGTCCCAAAGTGGACCAATAAATGCCAAAGTGCATAAATTCATCGATAAAGAAAAAGTAATAAAAAAGTGCCTAGACAAAAAGTTCTCGATCGATCTTGTACATGTGACGATATAAATAATTCCAAATGCCTTAATATTATTTCCTGAATTAAAGGGGAAGAAAAAAAGAGACTTAATCGTAAAGCATAGTTGGAGAGGTGTCCAAAAGGGAGACTTAGGTATGTGGCTTTACCGCGATTAGTGTTCTTGCAAATATTGACAAATGACTACCAAGAAAATTAGGCCTAGCCGGTCGGAACAAAGACTCATGTATGATTATTATTGACCCCATTTTCGTATGCTTTATCATGATATGACCGCTTTGTTGCTTGAGCACAATCAACAATATAAGTTTAGGGGGAGTTTGATAAATGGTCTTTGCATTGTTATTTCTAGTAGTTTTCATTTAGTATTTTACCGCCTTTTGTATGATTTCCTTTCATTTATCATATTTTATGCTTTGGTTTATGTTTTTCTGCTAACTTTAAGGTCTAATGAGCATCCTAGAAAAAGAGGAATTAAAGACAACAAAATGGGGCAAAACGGAAAAAGGAAATTTCTCCCATACAAAAACCAAGGAGCTGCTACGGCCACCCGTAGAAGCTGCTAGGGGTTGTACAACAAGATGCCCTAGATGCCCTTTTGAAGCTTTTCCAATAGTAGAGACAGGGTCCTGCTATGGCCACCAGTAGCAGCTGCTACGGGCCGTGGTAGGGAGGCGAGAGAAAGTTAAAGATTTGTTTTTGCTTCCTTAATTAGATTGATTCACTCTTAATTGTGGATCTTAGGAAATATTGTATATGTATCAAATACGAATATTTCACATTGAACCAAATATATTTTTTTCACTGTTATTATTTTTCTATAAAACCCATAACCTGTTATGAGTTTAGGTTTCCCAACTTTTGTCACTTTTCATTCATAGTTTCTAAGTTTTTTTTGTTCTATTTTTCTCTATAACTCAAGTCTCCAAGGGAGAAATTTGTGGAATAAGGTTTATTCATAATTCAGGTTTTATAATTCATTCTCTTTATATCATTAATCTTTTGTGATTGATTGTTATGAGTTTCATGATGAATACCTCTATGATTGTGTTTACCCTCACCATGAGTGAGTAATTCTCTAGAGACTTGAGGTTATGGAGATTATTTCATGACCGACGTATGATTCGTTACTATCGATTGTGAGAATTGTAATTAAACTTATTTTATAATCTGCGTTCATGCATTCCAACTTCGTTGCGAAACTAAGGGTTCTCAAGTATCGACCGTAGTCTGAAAGGACATGTGTCGATACTGGAGCGCGGATTTTTAAACAACCTAATCCGGAGATGAAAAAACCGACAGAAGAATTTAAGAAAACATATAGCTAGGAAAAAGTAATGACTCTTCGAACAATAATCTGGGCGATGCAAAAGCCAACGGATTATTCATCGACGATAGGGGAAATGCGCTATCGATAACAACTAGTTCCCAATTTTATCTATTTTCTATAATTTATGCAAATATTTTGTAATAGGTCTAACAAGGAGCATATGATAGTGTTAGAAATATTAACTGAAACCTCGAGTCCTTTTTTCCCAAATTTGACATTTAAGTGATTATTTTGTTAAGCTATTTCTATTGAATTTCTTTTACTATTAAGTTGTTTACTAAAATATCTCTTTTTAATTTCTCTAGATATACACCGATAGGACAAGAATTCTATACTTGAACCATTGGTCTATGTGGTTATATATCTATTTTATTACTTCGAGACAGTCGTGCACTTGCAGCTGCATCAGGTTTTCGTGGTGACACCTTAAATTATCGATTAAATATTTTCATATGAGTTTTGGGATTTAGAGTGTTACATCATACATTGATCTTCAAGCACCATCACTTGATCACATTAGACCTTGATCTTTAAGCCCCATTACTTGATCACATCACATGATAACTTCACTTGTCATAATCCAAACCAAAAGCCTTGCTTGACACAACTAATCAAGACTTCTCTTAAGTGTGTTGTCAACATCAAAATCAAACATGTTATTGCAGACTTCATACCTGTAAGCACGTAGATCCATATTCTCCCCTTTTTGATGATGAAAACATATCTCTTATGGAGGTGGATAAACAAAGAAACAAATGGGATAGACTAGAGTGGTTAAACCCCCCCTAACAAATATAAAAATTATACCCTACTCCCCCTGAGAGTATACTTCTCCCCCTTTGGCATTATCAAAAAGGCGTGAAAAACAAATAAACATAAATGATAGGTATTCGAGCACATATATCACCAAAGCATGAATAGTAATTTAAAATGAAAGTCATACATCATTAATTAAAAAACAACTTAATTCAAGTACAAATAGGAAACAAATAGGAAATAATCACTTTAAAACGAAAGAAACACAAAAGTAGGACAATAACTTGTTCTTATTATTATCATGATCTTTGATAAGGGCTTTTCTTGATGTATTCCTCTTAATAATCACCATATACTTCACCACACTTTAAATAACAGGAGTGTTCTGCTGAGATATTTCTAAAAGGGTGTTGATTGTTTCATCATTTGTTGTAGTTGGTTGGACTAAATCTTCAACTTCATTCATGGAGTCATTCCTTAGCTCTCCTCGAAAAAATTGAACTCTCATACTACTGAGAGAAGATTGGTTAGTCTTATAGTGGATTGGATCCACTAATTCACCTATAGTATCGACTCTAGGAGTAGCTAAGATGTTGGTGATCAATGCTCTATATGGTAACCTTGTCGAATGAGTCTGCTTGTAGAAGAGCATGTAGAGAAACATATCATCAACCCAATTTATCTAAAACTGTTGATTTAGCAGCTACAAAGGAACCGCATCTTGTCTTGTAGTGACTTCAAGATTATCTTATCTAGGGATGAGTATCCGCGTGAGAAAATGGCGTGCTACTCGAATCTTGGCCTTCAAAAAACTTGTTTTGAGAGGAAATTTATTTTCTTCCATGGGATTCATGAAGAAGGTAAAGATGGCGCTGGAGAGTTTGGAATACTTGAAATTTAAGAGTACATAATAGGTGTAAGTTAATCTATAGAAAGGTAACTCAAACATTATTCCAAACGTATCTCTTTGAATAGTAATATTGTCTCCTTTCTTCGAAGTCTTCAGAGATAAACCTTCTATCTTAAGATTTGAGTATAAATCTTTAACAAGATCCATAAACACTTGATCCGGTATCTTGGTAAAAAAATCTCTTAGCATACCTCCACAAATTTTCTCCCAGGGTTTGTATTCCCTAACAAAAGTTCCTTCCATGACGACGAGCTTCAAATATTTGCGATTGGAAAAATCTTGACTTTCTTGAACTCTTAAATATGATACTTCCAAGAGAAACTTTATTGAATAAGAGCTTTGAGCAGGGAGGCTTATTATTGGAGCCATAGGTGATGATAATAATGGCTCAGAGAAGAAGCTCACATAAGAATATAGAGAAGAAAGAAGGACATGGATTCAAAAAAATAAATGAGAGCATAACTTTATAAAGCACAAATCCTAGGCCTATTTTCCATAACATAATCCATGTAATTTATGGACATTTTCTCCAAAAAAGAGAGAGTCGAAGAAAAAAATCCAAAACGAACTCTTTAATCGATTATAGCTAAGGTTTAATCGATTAGATCTTCAGCAAGAATGAGATTTGGAGCAATCCTCAATTAAAATTTGATTTAGTTTAACTTTGTACGTAAAATATATTGTACAAGTGACTTTAAGAACAAGAGGAGGTTGAATTGTTGTATTTAAAATTCACAAATTCTTTTACACTTTTCTCGATTAAGATCGTGTTAGTAGTTTGTTAAGAGTGAATTGCTGCAAAAAAATAGTAAAATTAAATGGTAGAAATTAAAAGGATAAGGTTAGAAAGATTTCACTTGAAATTTATACAGGTTTGGCCGAACGTTGGCTTGGTCCTTCCCCCATAAGGTCTTCTTGGGAGTTTGACTATAAATTTGAGCTTTTAAAAGTTATGCCCACGAACCTTTATACAAGTTGATCTCGAGTTTTTCACAGGCTTATCTCCATCTAAATATATGTTTTACCATAGGCTAAGCTAAAGAACCTTGTTAGGGATTTTCTGGATGATCTCAATAACCAAAAGCAAAACATTTTTTGGAAAAGCTCAATAAACCAAAACAGTGATTTTATGACTGATTTATCTCAAAAACCAAACACAATTTAGCACTCCCAAGAAATAAATAGGCAGCACAACCACTTACAAAATATTCCTCACAAGAAAAGTTTCACTCAAAAACACTATGGCAACTTTAAGTGAAATAAAAGTGTTTATAGGGAGAAAAAGAAAGAAAATCAAGAGATAAATTCCAAATAAAATGTAAAGCTTTGGAAAGTGGCGTGAAATTAAGTGGAGGCGAGCCTCCTTTATATAAGATTTGGAAATAAAAATAAATAATCTATGGGCAGAAAATAATGATCCAATCGATTAACATAATACTTCAATTGATTGGCCAAATCATTTTTAATCGATTACCATGCCCAAAAAGGAAGTATTGGATATAAAGTCGTTGCAAGTCATTAAGGTGATGTCCTAATCGTTTGGTTAATCGTTTGGACCATTTCCAATCAATTGGCTTAATGCTCCAATCGATTGACTGACTAAGAATTTTTTTCCAATCGATTGGTTAGTCCAAAAAATATTCGGATAGCTTCTTAATCACATGGATTGACATAGAAAATAGTTTTCAAGATAAAAATGTTTGAAAAAGATATTTTAAGATGTGCGTGTGTGAGTTTCCTTAGTACTTCAAAGTTACTTCCTTACTTTTATAATACTCGGGTTACACAAACAGACATACAGACACGACCTGATGAGCTTTCACACTTTATTTAAGGCTTCAAGATTCTTTGTTAGATGCTTCTGATCATATAGGCACTTATATCTTGAGTCTATTTTTATTGATGAAGTATGAGATGTTTCTATGGTTAGGTCGCCATCATCAAAGATTTGAAAGTTATTGCCATCGACTTTAATCATCGTTGTCATCATTGAAACTTGATATTTCAACTTTATATCTGCAAACACATAGATCCATGTTCTCCCCCTTTTTTATGAAGACAACGCATCTTAGGGAGGTGGTAAAAGAAGTAAAAAATATATGTTTGGAGTGATTAAACTCCACCTCAATTAAGTATAGAGTATACTCTACTCCCCTTGAGAGTATACTTATCTCCCTTTGTCAAAATAAAAAAGGTGGATAAAACTAAGCAATGCGAGAAATAAGATATGAAAACATAAGCACATAGATCAACATAGGCACATATATAACATGTAGGAATTTTTAGTCCATGCATTATTCTTTTAATATTCCTAATTTGGTTCTTATGAAAAAGAAGTTTTCTTTCAAAAAGGGTCTAGTAAAACTATCTGCAAGTTGATTAGATAAAAATTACGAATTCAAGTACACATTCCCCTTTTCCAATAAGGTCTCTAATAAAGTGCTGCCTAACTTCAATGTGTTTAGACCGAGAGTGAAGTATCATGTTTTTTTAGGTTTATGGCGCTAGTTTTGTCACATCTTGTTGGAATAACTCCAAGGTTTACAACCTATTCACTGAGTTGTTGTTTCATCCAAATAAGTTGAGCGCAACAGCTACCCACAATAACGTGAAACTTGTTTGTTTCTTGCTATGCCATATGACAAGACAGTTCCCAAGTAAGTGACATGTATCGGTGCTACTTTTCCTATCCAATCTGCACCCAATAAAATCGGAGTCGAAGTGCCCAACTAAGTCACAATCTAATTCCTTAGGGTACAATAGACCCAATTGTTGTGTGCTATAGAGGTATCTTACTATGCACTTTATATAACTGATATGTGATTCCTTAGGGGAAACTTTAAAGCATGCACACATACATACAACAAACATTATATCATGATGCGATGTAGTTAGATAAATTAGAGATCTTGTCATACCTCAGTATTTGCATTCTTCAACTAGTTTCGATCTCTGTCTTTGTCAAGATTGCATGAGGTTAACATTGGGGTTGCTATTACTTTGAACTTCTCCATATCAAATCTCTTTATCAACTATTTATAGTACTTAGCTTAATTTATTAATGTTCCATTTTTAATTGGATGAATTTTGACTCTTAGAAAGTACTTTAACTTTCCCATCATGGACATTTCGAACTCGTTTTGCATAATCTCCAAGAATTTCTTGCACAAGGATTTGATAGTAGCACTGAAGATAATATCATCGACACAGATTTGAACTAACAAGATGTCATGCTCAGTATTCTTGATGAAAAGAGTTTTATCAACTTGTCCTCTTTGGAACTTGTTTTCAAGTAAGAATTTATTTAGGCGGTCATTCCATGCTCCAGGGGCTTGTTTCACCCCATATAGTGTCTTCTTAAGTTTGAAAATATGATATGGAAAGGTTGGGTTAATAAAACCTAGAGTTTGATCAACAAATACCTCATCTTGAATGTAGCCATTTAGAAAAATACTTTTTATATTCATTTGAAATAATTTGAAATACATGATGCAAGAGAAAGATAATAACATCCTTATGATTTCTAATATGGCTATATGAGCATATGTTTCATCAAAATCCATTTCTTCTTGTTGATTGTATCCCTTTGCAAAGAGTCATAGCTAGAGCTTGGAGATTGCTGGAAATTAAGGTAAGGGAATAAATACTCTTATATGAGTGTCAAATGCATGAAGGGTAGAGGTGTGGAAAATTGTTCAACTTTTTAAAATTCAATCCAAATGCTAAACAATAAAAGTAGGTATACATTTTGTTATCCAAATATAAACTAGTACACATAATAATAATAATAATAATAATAATAATAATAATAATAATGTGGTTTAGGTATTGGGTACCCAATTTTTCTTATGTATTAAATTTATATACTTGTCTCTTTTCATGGTTCGTCATATACACATTATGACGAGAGTTAAATTTCCCTAGCAACACATTAATAAATTTTGAGTTTAAAATATAATTTTAAACAATTAATTATTAAATTGAAATGAAATTATTTATAATATTATGTTTTGCAAGCATATTATACATATATTCATTTTTCACTTTTTTATTTTTCAATGTATATTCACTCTTTTTTCTCTCTTAATACATATAGATGTAGAGATTCTTAGTATGTACTTCATAACTATCGCTCTCTCTATTCTCTTATATCAATGACATGAAGAACTAAACATTATTATTAAAAGATCACTCATAGTAAAAGAAAATATGGATTGACTATTTGGTTTGTCTTTTATGCTTCTGTTTATATCCAGAATTTTGTTGATGGTTCATGATTCATGAACTGTCCTGAACCAAACCACATGTACGGTTCAGTTTACACTAACCATTTTAATCAAAATACAATAAATTGTTAAAATAATTTTAATTCAATTTAAAACTAGTTTAGAACTAGTTTATATTTATAAATTGTTTATAGTCAATTCGCAATTATAAACTTATTTTATGTTTTCAAATTTTTAAAATTGAAAACTTTTTTTAATTTCATAAAATAAAAATTTAATTTAAAAAATTAAGAACTTTTTTCGAAATAAGAAAAAATTAGAATTTTTTTTTTGAAAAAAACATTATGTTTGGAAAAAAATATTTATTTTTGAAAGTTTCTATTCTAAATAAATAAAATATTTTGTTTAGAAAATTTATTATTATTATTTTTTTATTTTTAGTAAAAAAATTATTAAAAAACAAGACTTTGTTTTTAACTTTTGAAAAAAATAATTTTTTCTAATTTATAGAATAAAAAATAATTTTTTATTTTCTGAAAAAAAATTGTTTTCAATTTTTTTAAAATTTCCAGAAAAAACCATTTTTTTTTCAAAAACAAGTATATTTTTTTTTTTTTTTCAGAATAAAAATTCTTTTTCATTCCTAAAAGAAATTGCATTTATTATTTTTTGAATAGAAATATATATATATTATTTTTAAAAAAATATTTAAAAAATATATATATTTTTAATTTCCAAAATCTTTTATTTTTCTATAATTTTTTTTTGTATTTTCGAAGAAAAAAATATTTTTAAAGACTCACAAAATTTGTTTTAAGTATTTAAATTTTTAAATTGAAATTAATTTAAAGGGAGCAAATTTTAGATTTAATTAGGTAATTTTAATTACAATCAAACACATCTAGAACCGGTTTTAAACCGGTTCGGAATCGGTTATGAATTTCAAACTGGTTTTTGTGACAAGTGGTTTGGTTTATGAACCATAACCATTAAAATGGGTTGATTCACATTAATTGGTTACTCATAGCACACCCCTAAATGACTTTGGGAAGTTTTGTGATCAAGAAGGAATTGTAAATGAGGTAGTACCATCCTATACACCACAACAAAATGGTGTAGCCGAAAGAAAGAATAAATCGATCATGAACATGGTGAGAAGCATGTTTGAGGGGAGGAATTTGCTGAAATAGTTATGGGGAGAAGCAGTATCCACAACTGCCTATTTGTTGAATAGGTGCCCTACAAAGAAGCTTGAGAATGTGGCACTGGAGGAAACATGGTCAGGATTTAAACTGAATCTGAACCATTTGAGAGTCTTTGGTTCTGTAGCATACCGACATGTTCTGGGACAACTTAGGAAGAAGTTGGATGACAAGGTACAAGTGTTGCTACTTATTGAATATCACTCTACTGGTGGTTATAAACTATTTAATGTTGTAAACTAGAGGATCGTAATTAATAGGGACGTCGTAATCTATGAATTGAAGCAAGTGCAGCAGGGTGTAACTGGTTACCAACAGACGTTAACTAGTTACATGCAGGCATTAACCGATTACCAAAAAGATGTAATCAGTTAGAGGTTCAAAATTTCCAATTCTGAAGAAAGTGGAAGAGCAGAACAACCTATCGTCGAGGCCTAAAATGAAGCAAATATTAGAAGGTCGACAAGGCAAAGGGGTTTGCCTCAAAGACTCCAAGATTGTGAGCTATTCCAAGACAACAAAGCCAATGATGATGGTGATTTTGTCCATTCTTCACTTATGGTCGAATCTGAACCTGCCAATATAGAAAATGCTTTAAGTGATCCAAAGTGGATTTGTGCTATGAAGGAGAAGCTGAAATCCATTGAGAAGAACAATACTTGGGAGTTGGTTGATCTATAAAAAGTAAAGAAGCTAATTGGTGTGAAATTGGTGTTAAAAGGGAAAGCAAATACCAAGGGTGAGATAATCAAGCATAAGGCTCGATTGGTGGCTAAGTGATTTTTGAAAATAGGTGGCATAAACTTTAAAGAGGTATTTGCACAAGTTTCTAGGATTGAAACCATTAGACTTGTTGTTGGCATTGCAAAGAACCACAATTGGCATATCTACCAAATGGACGTCAAATACATGTTTTTGAACGAACCGCTTGAAGAGGAGGTATATGTAGGACAACCCCTAGTTTTATTGTGAAAGACCAAAACCTGAAGTTCTACAAGTTGAAGAAAAAGCTATATGGTTTGAATAAAGCTCAAAGAGCTTGGAATAAAAGAATAGATGCTTTCCTAAAGGATGTTGGATTTAAGAAGTGTGTATCCGAACATGGAGTGTATGTGAAGACAAATATGGTCGCGACTTTATGAGTCTATTGGGGTACTAACTGCAAGCGCACAGTCTAATCGCGTAGTTTTAAAAGATATCGATCCCACAGGGACTTAATGAACCGATTTACCGTTTTTCTAGGGTTACTGCGTAAAGCTAAGGCGGATGATGCTTTAATGATTAGGGGAAAAAATAAAACTAAATTTGGATCTAGATAAAATATCAAATAATATGGATATCAGTATGTAATTCGTCGTATTTGGGGAATCAAATCTTCGTTGGTCTTTTTCTTAATTTTAAAATAAGTCTTTTCAGTAGACACTATTAATTAAAAGTCTTTTCGTCAAACTCTCGCTCTGTTGAATCAGACTATGACTTTATATTTTAACGTACGCTCTCACTATTTCGTTAAGTCTAAAATCACTTTTGAAAATAATAGAATCTATAGAAACTCCTTTTGAGAAAATACTAACCGTTTAAACGCCTTCGTCTCAAACTCTCGCTCTGTTGACTTAGATTATATGATTAAACTTAAATGCTTAACTCTCGTCCTCACATTTAACTTTTAAAAATAATTTTTGAAAATAATTAGAATTTAATTAACCTTAAAAATTGCTTTCGCCCTGATTTAAAGTTAATGTTCAATTTACACTGTCCAGTTAAAAACTCAAACCGTCGTTCTATTGATTTTAACTTCTTTATGTCTTTTACTCTCGTACAAAAACCTTGGTATTAACTTTGTAAATTTAGACCAGAAAAAGAGTGACTATATTATGAAATAAATTTAAACCAACTCAACTTTGATTCCTTTATTCCGCTTACTTTACATACCGATATCTAAATTAATTAGCCAGACATGATGAACATGCATAAACAATAATCATGCATAAATATGGCCATATCAAACAAACAACATATATAAACAACGGAACAAAGCATATGTAAATTAAAACGATAAATCAATTAATTAATGAACCTGGAAAAATACTAGAAATCTGGATTTTATCTCCTACGCTTCGATGCTCGAATGCTCCACCACAAGTCGGTTGGATTTGTTCTTCACAATTCTCGATCAGATAGGAAAGTAAAAACAAGGAAATAAAATACTATGATCTAACGTAAGGTTAGATCTAGTAAAAATTACACAATAGTTTCCGGTGTAGAAACTGTCGTGAGAAAGTAAATTGTATGCTTCAGAAATTAAACTAGAAAAAAGAAAGAAATAAATTGCTTGCAAAATTAGAATGCTGGAAAAATTGTACGGAGAAGAGAGAGCTTCAATTGGCTTTTGTGAGGTTTATTTATATTAACCTCCCAAGATAACCGTCTCCTAGAATGTGCCTTCAGTATCGTTCAAAGCGTCTCCGAGTGCATGAGAGAATTTTGGGGAAACCGTCCACTCCGTTACGCACGTAAAGCCCAAAATATAGGAGTGGAATGTGTGACGTCCGTCACACTATGTGTTACGGTCGTAAAACTAGGTCTTAGGACGTGGCGATCGGCACGTGCTTGTTGCGGTCGTGACAACAATTTTCTTTGTTCCAAACGTGGGCTGGGCTTTGGTGCTTCAGCTTGCTGCTTTTCCTAGAAAATCTTCTTTTTGCACCCCTTTTCTTTCTTTTTCACATGTGCTTTAAATAATGATACCTGAAATAAATAATAAGAAAATGCCGAGTAATATCGAATAATATAAAATAAATTGAATCAAATAACGATATAATTTAATTAAATCAAGTCTAAAAATGTGATATAGTTTCATGTTATCAAACTCCCCCACACTTAGACTTTTGCTTGTCCTCAAGCAAGAAACAATGTAGAAATCGTTTTTTTTTATTTTTAAATATTAGCCAGATGAAATTTCCAAACACACATCAATTCGTAATAGGTTGCAAGTAAATCTCGTTAGAAATAACCTGAGTTTAATCTTAACATCAAAAACTACCGTAACAACACTAGATAACCCCACCTTATGCAAACTAGTTCGAGTCATGCTATTATAGCTCACCCTAGTTCTTTTACTCTTATTTCACCCGTTTTCATTCGAGCGAAATCACATTAAGCCCTTTATCTTTTTGCACACATAGTGGAGTAACCGGTTAGCGATTCTGATCCCCTTTTAGTTAGAAGTTCTGGTACATAAGTTGGATAACTTGTTTATTTAGTCTATTGCAAATTGCGTGGGATCGGACCGTAGTCCGCCCTACCAAGTTCAGCACCAGAAACCGCTGAACCAACTCACAATGGATCGTTCATACCATGTTTTTGTAGGGTCCGTAACCTTTGGATTAAATGATCGGGTAAGGATCACCTAACTTAATTAGTGCATTTCCTGATTTTTAATATGTTGTTTTGGGAATCATTCACTTGTATTCATCGGCTCTCCACGTAGTTTACTATTAAGATGGTGTCGACTTCTCGTATAAACTACTCGGGGTTACTATAAAACTAAAAGTTCAAGGAATTGGTATAATAGGTACTTAAACTGATCTAACATGCTGAGGTTTTTAGAGTGTTGGGGCGGTAATAATTTTGTCTTAATTTCACTCAAGTTTTATAAAATAAGCAACCTTTATACTTATTGAGTGTGTTGAATTTTGTTATGGCTCAAGAAAATTGAGGGGAATAGATAATAAAAATTTTCACACTAGGGACTTGACTTAAGAAGAAAAGTTTTATTATTGAAAGGGAAATAACATACTTGGAAGGGAAATAAACATACTGATAGGAAATCTTAACATGAATGAAACAAAGTTATCCCCCCTACACTTAAATGAAACATTGTCCCCAATGTTTCAAAAAAGCGAAAAAAAAGGAAAAGATGGTACGTAAACTCAATTCTGCCTGCGTCCTCTTGTTCTCGGACCCGGTGATCGTTCACGTACTGCCAAGTCATCAAACCTGTTAAGCAAGTCAGTGAACCTCTGGTCGGTTATTGCATTCCACTCTTGTTGTTGTTGTTGCATCTGGCGCATCAGTTGCATTACTTCGTTATTCTGCGCATGCATGGCATCAAGCCGTTGGCCTTGATGTTCAATAGCATCCATGATGTCATCATTTGTTGCAGGCCTTCTTCTTCGACGATGTCGGGAGGATGGACCAGCTACATTATCGGAAGGATTATGTGGGACAGAATGTTGTTCAGGATCTTGATCACCTTGCTCCATTTCATCAAACTCGTCTGGGGGCGGGTTTGCTTATGTAGGCATGGTATGTTCGGGAGCATTCAAATCGTAGATGAATCTGTTGGGGTTAGTAACATCGGTGAGTGCAATGTTGGGCAAAACGATGCTTGGGATTTCTTGGTTATTCACCATAAGATAATAATTCCCGCCTACACTATTTTTGATTAAGCGGCAGGAGCGACAGTAGCCGATATCCATAAACAGGGGTGGCAAAGATTGCAAATTCTGAAGTCGGTCCCCTAAATTTAAACCGAGTGCAATGGTGGTTATTAAGCCTCCAATCACAAAAGGTTGATTGCCTCGAGCACAAAGGGTACGGATATGGTGAAGTAAGAAAGAGGCGGTGTTGACCCTTGTATTTGCTGAAAAGATGCAGTGTAGGAAGAATAATTCTTTCGCGTTAACTTTGTTGTTGTTGGCTCTTCCAAAGATGGTGTTTTGCAAAATACGGATAAAATACCGGATAGTGGGGTTGTGTATGTGTGAAGCAAGTAATGCATCCCAATTGGTGGTTACCACACCGAATATTTTTCCAAAAAGTTCGAATGCGATCGTGTTCCACTCTGAGTTTGGAGGGATTCTTGGGTAGACGTCGTCTCCGTCAGGAAAACGTAGCATGGCACTCAACTGTTCTTGAGATAGTGCGTACTCAATGTTGAACATACGGAATTTTGCGACACCGGTTAAATACTCGTCCTCACCGGTTGGAGTGGTGTATGAATAAGAGCTTAAAAACTCCAAGGTTAGTGATGGGTATGTTGGGTGATTTTGTGTGCACAGAAAGGTTAAGTCGAATAGCCTAAGCAGCCATTGCACTCCTTGATGTAATCCCAATTCTTGTAAGCAATTGAAATCTGGGTATCTGGTAGATGTGACACCGCGTTGCTGGAAACGAACAAACTGCTCCCGTTGATAGTTACTATCTTCAGTTCGGAAAATAATATTTCCAAATTGCATTTCTTGATGTTGGTTCTCCGCCATTTTGATTGGTAGGTAGAAAAAAAAAGGAAAAGGGGATGAATTTTTTTTGTAAAGAGTGGTTTTTGGAATGATGTGGCGTAGGAAGAGAAATGTGGTGAAGGTATTTAAAGAAAGAGTTTTGAAATTGGGAGGAGAAGTTGGTGAAAAAAAAATTAATGGGGGATAAAGAGGTGAATTGAATGGGGGTAACGGTCATGACACGGTTACGAGGCAGCAGTGTGTCACGTTCGTGACAGCATTGTGTCACGTTCGTGACAGCATAACGGTCAAAAGCATTTACGAGAAAGCAAGTTGTCACGTTCGCGACAGCATGCGTGACGGGCGTCATGGGGGTGTTGCGACCGTGACAGCATGCGTGACGCTCGTCACACCTCTGAGTTTGCAACGGTCAAAACGTTTGTCACGATGCAGGGTGGAAAATTTTGTTTTATTATTATTATTATTTTTTTTTTGAATTGCCATGACCATAAATATCAATGCTACTTTGACTTTATAAATTGTGTCATGGATGCTACTTTACTACACCATAGAATATATATTTTTTCTCTAATAAGCAAAAATACAGCTGGCAGTATATAATATTAGGAGTAGTGTATACTTGTATGTGATCAGAAATTTAGCATGTAAGTAGTAGCATACAATATATATCAGCATTGGTAATTTTAGACAGTGCATAAATCAAAATGAAATTCAACTTAACCAATAATGCCAGTAGCTTCATAAAAATAAACATAATGTAATATTTGACTGAAGATAAAATAAAACATGCGAAAGAAAATCCTAAGATTAAAAATATTGTCAAACGAAACTATAAATTTCCTAAGACTAAAACTAGTTAACTGCAATTCTTCTAGCCACTTGTAGAATCTCTCGTCGGAGGAGCAAAGGAATTGACACGGTGTAGCAACTCGTGAAATTGATTTGTCATTCTACTCATGTGTTTCATAAATTCATGTCCCATCATAGTTAACTCTTCTCTAATGGCATCTTGTTCTGACATCAAAGCTTGAATAGCGGTATTATAATCAGTTCCGGGCATATGATGTCTAAAATCAGGTACTGCCGATTCTGCGGACGGGATAGGATGAGGTGGGGAGGCAGCATCATGGTAACCAGTTGGTGTCTGCGGATCAGACTCAACATTAGAAATCTTGCTGTCAAGAATCTCATAATCTTGGATGGTTTCAACAGATCTAACAGGAGAAGGCATTCTATCCAGGTTGTAGAGCCAATTATTTCGGTTATGGACACTAGTCATCGGGCTAGGCATGGTGAATAGGTAAAAAGCTTGGTTGTTAATTAATAGTTCAAACTCTTCAGGTCCAAGGTTTCCTATAAACATAGTGTTGAAAAGGAAATTTATATTCATAGGCTGAATACCGCAAAAAGGGTTCAAATCAAGCATGGGTTGGCGCAATCCAATAGCATTAGCAATCATAGTTATCAATCCCCCTATTTGAATCGGTGCACGGTCATCTTGAATAAGGAGGTCAAAACTTACCAACATATAAGTGGCACCATTCACTAGACGATTCTGGGAAGCACAAAATATTATGAAAAGTTCATCACGTGATACTGTGGTAATGTTTGAACTTTTCCCAAAAAGAGTGTGTGCTAGGATCTTGTGGAAATAACGAAAAGCTGGGTTATGTATGTTTCCAGAAAGAAACTCATGTTCCTCAGGTTCGTCATTTCCCGTCAAACTTCCCCAAAAATGCTCAAGCTCTCGATATTCAAAGAGGTCCTCTTGGTTCATGGTGAATGTGTCAAAAAAAGTAGGGAACCCTAAGAGGTTAGTAAATTCTCTAATGTTATACTGATACTCCATATTGAACATCCTGAATTGAATGAAACCTCGGTTTATTCCTTTTCCATGGTTCGGTAAATAAATCAGGGAGCTAAGGAATTCTAGAGTTAGCCTCCGGTAAGTAACAAATTGTCTCCGAATAGGAGTGGTTTCCCACCCTATTTGATTCAGCAGATATAGGACACTATCTCTTAGCCCAAGTACGATCATTGCACAATCATCCGCATAAGAATTTGGGTGCATCTCTCTCTCAGCAAGTTCTTCAAATTTCTGTCTCTGAGCTCTCCCTCGGAAATTAATACCCATGTGATCAATATATGCCATCAGGTCAGTGTTAACTAAAGAAAAGAAAAACAAGAATTTTAGTCAGGATTTGGCCAGATGCCGAAAGAAGAAAAGAAGAAAAATTTAATAAAATAAAGAAAATGAAGAATGAAAGCTGAATAAAATCAAAAGAATAATCAAAGAAAAATAAAAATTTGTGGGTTGTCTCCCACGAAGCGCTTTGTTTAATGTCGCAAGCTCGACAGAAAACTATTAAATGTTAATCTATTAATTTTGGAGACAATACGTCTAAGTGCAGGACTTGCGAGTCTTCATTATTTTCAGCATAATGATAATGTTTTAGACGCTGCCCGTTTACGATAAATGATTCAATAGATTTTCCTTTAATTTCTACAGCCCCACTAGAAAAGACATTAGTGACTTTGAAAGGGCCAGACCACCTAGAGCGTAGTTTTCCTGGAAATAACTTAAGTCTAGAGTTAAACAATAGGACTACATCGCCTTGTTTGAAAGTTTTCCTTGATATACGTTTATCATGCCATTTTTTCGTTCTTTCCTTGTATATTTTAGCATTTTCGTATGCATCTTGTCTAAGTTCCTCTAATTCGTTTATATCTAGAATTCGCTTTTCACCGGCGGCCTTATAGTTTAAATTTAAATTTTTAATATCCCAATAGGCCTTATGTTCTAACTCCACTGGGAGGTGACACGATTTACCATAAATAAGCTTAAATGGGGTTGTTCCTATGGGAGTTTTGTAAGCGGTTCGATATGCCCATAAAGCTTCGGGTAATTTTGATGACCAGTCTTTCCTCGATGTAGCGACAGTTTTTTCCAATATCTGTTTAATTTCTCTATTAGACACTTCCACTTGTCCACTAGTTTGAGGATGGTAAGGTGTTGTTACTCGATGTTTTACACCATACTTAAACAATAATTTTTCGAGTATTTTAGATATGAAATGAGATCCACCGTCACTGATGACTATTCTTGGGACACCAAATCTTGGAAAGATTATATTCTTAAAGAGTTTAATTACTACTCGTGTGTCATTTGTTGGAGAAGCTATAGCCTTAATCCATTTTGATACGTAGTCAACCGCTACGAGTATGTACTTGTTACCAAAAGAAGGTGGAAAAGGTCCCATGAAATCTATTCCCCACACATCAAAAATTTCTACTTCCAAAATGCCTTTTTGTGGCATTTCGTCACGTCTAGATATGTTTCCTGTGCGTTGACACCTATCGCATTTCTTGACAGCGGTATGTACATCCTTCCATATGTTTGGCCAATAAAGACCGGCTTGTAGGATTTTAGAGCAGGTTTCGGATGTACTTGCATGTCCACCATAAGGAGCGGAATGACAATGTTGGATTATACTTTCTACCTCTTCTTCAGGTATACAGCGACGGAAAATACCATCGGAGCCTCTTTTGAAAAGTAAAGGGTCGTCCCAGTAATAATGTTTTATGTCATGGAAGAATCGTTTCTTTTGTTGGTAGGATAAATCAAGTGGAACCACTCCGACGGCTAAATAATTGACAAAATCAGCGTACCATGGTGTAACGCATACAACCAAGATGGTCTCTACCTGTTTGTCAGCTCTATTTTCTTCCAAATTAGCTATAAGTTTATCGTACGAGAAATCATCGTTGATCGATGTTCTTTCCGGTTCCAGGTTTTCGAGTCTAGAGAGGTGATCTGCTACTACGTTTTCAGTTCCTTTTTTATCTTTGATTTCCAAATCAAATTCTTGTAGCAACAAGATCCACCTTAGGAGTCTAGGTTTAGCGTCCTTTTTTGTTAAGAGGTACTTAATGGCAGCGTGATCAGTGTAAACGATTATTTTAGCTCCGACCAAGTAGGAACGAAATTTATCTAGTGCAAATACTACTGCTAAAAGTTCTTTCTCGGTCGTGGCGTAATTCATTTGCGCTTCATCTAGAGTTCTACTCGCATAATATATGATGTGAAGTTTTTTATCCTTTCGTTGTCCTAGAACAGTGCCTATGGCGTAGTCACCTGCGTCACACATTATTTCGAAAGGTTCATTCCAATCCGGGGTCTGCATTATGGGCGCGGAGATCAATGCTTGTTTAAGTGTTTGAAATGCTTCTAAACATTTATTGTCGAAGATGAATTCAACGTCTTTCATTAATAATTCGGTTAAAGGTTTAGTTATTTTAGAGAAATCTTTAATGAATCGTCGGTAAAAACCGGCATGTCCTAAGAAGCTTCGTATTTCCCTCACGGTTTTCGGAGGTTGAAGGTTTTCGATTACTTCTATTTTGGCTTTGTCTACTTCAATTCCTCTATTTGATATGATGTGTCCTAAAACAATTCCTTCTTGTACCCTAAAGTGACATTTTTCCCAATTAAGTACTAGGTTTACTTTTACACATCGTTCTAGAACTCTTTCTAGGTTTTCGAGACATTCTTCGAAACTTTGCCCGCATACGGAAAAGTCATCCATAAAGACTTCCATGATATTTTCGAGAAAATCGGCGAATATTGCCATCATGCACCTTTGGAAAGTTGCAGGAGCATTGCACAAGCCAAACGATATTCGTCGATAAGCGAAGGTACCAAAAGGATATGTGAACGTTGTCTTTTCTTGGTCATCAGGATGAATCGGTATTTGAAAGAAACCTGAGTAACCGTCCAGATAGTAGAAATGAGAATGCTTGGCTAGTCGTTCTAACATCTGGTCTATGAATGGTAAAGGAAAATGATCTTTTCGGGTTGCTTTGTTTAGCTTTCTATAATCAATGCATATTCTCCATCCCGATTCAATTCGTTTGGTTATAGTTTCTCCTTTTTCATTTTCGATCACTGTTATACCTCCTTTCTTTGGTACTACGTGTACAGGACTAACCCATTTACTATCGGATATAGGATATATGATACCCGCCTCTAATAACTTCGTTACTTCCTTCTTCACTACCTCACTCATGATCGAGTTTAGTCTCCTCTGATGTTCCCTAGAAGTCTTACAGTCTTCTTCTAGCATGATGCGGTGCATACAAATAGAAGGACTTATCCCTTTAAGATCGGTGATGTTGTATCCTAATGCGGTTGGATATTTTCTTAAGATATGTAGGAGTTTTTCGGTTTCAAGTTTTCCTAGGTCTGCATTGACTATTACTGGTTGTTCAAGTTCTAAGTCTAGGAATTCATATCTCAGATTTTTGGGAAGTGTTTTCAGGTCGAGGGTTGGTTTCTTAAGGCATTGCGTAGGATCTGATGTTATTGCTAAACATTGGTTCAGTCTGTCTTCTACACGATAGTCGGACAAATCGTCATTTTCGAATTCTGTTTCTTTTATGCATTCATCGATGATATCCATGAAGTAACATGTGTCTTCTATCGCAGGTGCTTTCAAAAATTGGGAAAGAATAAACTCAATTTTCTCTTCTCCTACTTCGAAAGTGAGTCGTCCTCGTTTTACGTCTATGATAGCACCGGCAGTTGCTAAGAAGGGTCTTCCCAATATAATGGGGGTAACTTCATCTTCTCTTATGTCTATAACTATAAAATCGGTGGGAATGTAAAATTGACCTATGCGCACGGGAACGTTTTCAAGAATTCCTACGGGATATTTAACAGAACGATCTGCTAATTGCACAGACATTTTAGTTGGTCTTAATTCTCCCATTTCAAGTTTCTTGCATATGGACAAGGGCATAACACTGATACCGGCTCCTAAATCGCATAAAGCTTTGTTTATGACAAATTTTCCTATATGACAGGGTATAGAAAAACTACCAGGATCTTTAAGTTTAGGAGGCATATTTTGGATTATTGCGCTACACTCAGCAGTGATTGTAACAGTTTCGTTATCTTCAAGTTTCTTTTTATTAGATAAAATTTCTTTTAAGAACTTAGCATATGAGGGCATTTGTGTAATAGCTTCTGTAAAAGGAATTGTGATGTTTAATTGTTTCAGTAGGTCAACAAATTTTTTAAATTGGCCTGCGTTTTTGGTTTTAATTAGCCTTTGAGGATAAGGGATATGTGGTTTGTAAGGCGGTGGAGGTACATAAGGTTCTTTTTTTTCTACGGTTTCCTTATTACACTCTTCCTTTTCCTTAGATTTACCTTCTTCCTCAGTTAACTTTTTAGAGTTTTGGTTCTCAATCCTTGGGTCAGATGGTCCTTCTACCTCTGTACCACTTCGTAATATAATTGCGTGAGCGTGGCCTTTCGGATTAGGTTGTGGCTGTCCAGGAAATGTACCAGTTGGGGCAGAAGTAGACACTTGTTGTTGAGCTACTTGCGAGATTTGTGTTTCAAGCATTTTGTTATGGGTAGCCAGGGCATCTACTTTACTTGCTAGTTGTTTAATCTGTTCGCTAGTGTGTACATTCTGGTTTAAGAACTCTTTATTGGTTTGCTGTTGAGAAGCTATGAAGTTCTCCATCATGATTTCCAAGTTGGATTTCCTAGGAACGTTATTGTTAGGTGTAGATGGGGTCGGCTTTTGATATCCAGGTGGTACAGCTGGAGCTTGACTTGGTGCGTATAAAGCGTTGTTACTTTTATACGAGAAATTAGGATGGTTCTTCCAGTTTGAGTTATAGGTATTCGAGTAAGGATTTCCTTGAGCATAGTTCACCTGTTCTGTTTGAATTCCTGTTAGGAGTTGACAATCTGTAGGAGTGTGACCTTGAATTCCACAGACCTTGCAATTTTGAGTTATGGCAACCACGGTGGCTGGAGGTGATACATTTAAACTTTCAATTTTCTGGGCAAGAGCATCCACTTTTGCATTAACATGATCAAGGCTACTTATCTCGTACATGCCACCTTTTGTTTGAGGTTTTTCTACCACTGTTCGGTCGCTTCCCTACTGATAATGATTTTGGGCCATGCTCTCGATAAGTTGATAAGCGTCGGTGTAAGGTTTATCCATAAGCGCACCACCGGCGGCGGCGTCTATTATTAACCTTGTGTTGTACAAGAGACCATTGTAGAAGGTGTGAATTACTAACCAGTCCTCTAAACCATGGTGTGGGCAAAGTCTCATCATGTCCTTGTATCTTTCCCATGCTTCGAAAATAGATTCGTTATCTTTTTGCTTAAATCCATTTATCTGGGCTCTTAACATAGCTGTTTTGCTTGGAGGAAAATATCGGGCAAGAAAGACTTTCTTCAACTCATTCCATGTGGTGACTGAGTTGGAAGGAAGAGACTGAAGCCATCTTCTAGCTTTATCTCTTAACGAGAAAGGAAAGAGACGAAGTCGAATTGCCTCTGAAGTGACACCATTAGCTTTAACAATGTCAGCGTATTGGACAAATACGGATAAATGAAGGTTTGGATCCTCGGTAGGATTTCCAGAAAATTGATTCTGTTGCACTGCCTGCAACAGCGAAGGTTTAAGTTCGAAGTTGTTCGCTTCGATTGCGGGTGGAGCAATACTCGAATGCGGCTCATCCTGTGATGGAGCAGCGTAATCTCGAAGAGCACGAGCTGGTTCGGCCATCACTGGTATCGTTAAAGGAAGGAGATTTTTGAGATCAGGAACTTCGATTGGAGGAAGATTGTTTCTAGCACGATACTCCCGAATTCGTCGTAATAATTGGAGATATCGTTCGACGTCGTTGATTCGTAAGTAATATGGCTCGCCTTGTGAGCGAGTGTGTGGCATACAAATCAACGAAAAAGGGAAAAAATAAAAATTGCCTTAGTCTCTACAGCGTAACAGAAGAGTTACGATATCGACTAAATAAAAGTCCCCGGCAACGGCGCCAAAAACTTGGTCGCGACTTTATGAGTCTATTGGGGTACTAACTGCAAGCGCACAGTCTAATCGCGTAGCTTTAAAAGATATCGATCCCACAGGGACTTAATGAATCGATCTACCGTTTTTCTAGGGTTACTGCGTAAAGCTAAGGCGGATGATACTTTAATGATTAGGGGAAAAAATAAAACTAAATTTGGATCTAGATAAAATATCAAATAATATGGATATCAGTATGTAGTTCGTCGTATTTGGGGAATCAAATCTTCGTTGGTCTTTTTCTTAATTTTAAAATAAGTCTTTTCAGTAGACACTATTAATTAAAAGTCTTTTCCTCAAACTCTCGCTCTGTTGAATCAGACTATGACTTTATATTTTAACGTATGCTCTCACTATTTCGTTAAGTCTAAAATCACTTTTGAAAATAATAGAATCTATAGAAACTCCTTTTGAGAAAATACTAACCGTTTAAACGCCCTCGTCTCAAACTCTCGCTCTGTTGACTTAGATTATATGATTAAACTTAAATGCTTGACTCTCGTCCTCACATTTAACTTTTAAAAATAATTTTTGAAAATAATTAGAATTTAATTAACCTTAAAAATTGCTTTCGCTTCAGCTTGCTGCTTTTCCTAGAAAATCTTCTTTTTGCACCCCTTTTCTTTCTTTTTCACATGTGCTTTAAATAATGATACCTGAAATAAATAATAAGAAAATGCCGAGTAATATCGAATAATATAAAGTAAATTGAATCAAATAACGATATAATTTAATTAAATCAAGTCTAAAAAAGTGATATAGTTTCATGTTATCAAAATACAAGTGAAAGAGTAATTATCCTTTTTCTACATGTAGATGACTTATTGATCACAAGCAGAAATTGAAAGTGTATTTCAAAGTTCAAGAGTGAACTTACGAAATAGATTGAGATGCCTTACCATGGTCTCAAAACATGCTTCCTTGATATTGAGTTCCACAAGTCCAAAAGGGGACTGCTCGTGCACCAAAGAAGATATGCTCTTGAGATATTGAAGAAGTTTGAAATGGAGCATTGCAATGATGTCATTTCTCTAGATGAACCAAGGTTACAGTTGTCTAAGAATGAGGATGAGAAAGATGTTGATCCAACTCAATGTAGGAGGTTTATTGGATCCTTGCTTTACTTGTGCAATATGCGACCGGTCTTGGCATTTAGTGTCGGTATTGTGAGTAGGTTCATGGGGAAACCGAAGGTGTCTCACTTGGCAACAGTCAAAAGGATCCTATGATACATCAAAGGTTCTGTTGGTTGCAGAACTCTATTTCCCGCAGAGGATATTAGCATAAAATGGAATTTGATCGGTTTTACCGATTCCAACTGATGCGGAGATAAAGATGACTGGAAGTATATAGTTAGATACATATTTATGTTTGGTGTGAAACCAATCTCATGGTGTTCGAAGAAGGAACTGGTATTTGCAGTATCATCTTGTGAGGTCGAGTAAATTTCCACTTCGTTATGTGTGTGCCAAGTCGAGTGGCTTATGAATCTATTTGAGGAGTTGGGCAGCAGTGAGGGTGAGGCTGTCACACTCCTAGTTAACAATGTTTTCGTGATTAATCTTTCTAAGAATCCAATTGCACATGGGAGGAGCAAGCATATTGAGATGAAGTTTCACTATTTTAGGGAACATATTAGTGAAGGAAGATGTAAGACCCCAATTTTGACCCTAAGATCCCTCATGCAATCTCATCATTTGCATTGGCTTTGGGATCACACTTTGGAATCCTCCTTACCCCTCATTCATTGGGTTTGCATTGGGAAAGATCACCAAGCACATTTGATTGTATCATACTTTATTTTCATTGTTTACTAACCAAAATACCAAAAATATGTCTATGTGTAGCTTTGTTTCTTTTGTAGGTGTGTGTCCATCTATGCCCCCAACAAGTTCACAACTAAGGTTTGAGACCCTTAATGCAAGGAAATCAATCAAGGAAAGGTTCTTAATGGTTCTAAACATCATATATGGATCCCCATGTTCATTATTTGTCATTTTGATCAAGAATTCATCAAGAGTTTGAAACGTGTTTGCCTTGGAAGCCCTAATTCATTTGGGTATCTTGTGTGACTTCCTCGGCAAGTTTATTCATCATTTGATCAAAAATATAAAGGGATACTTCATTATACATCATCTCAAGCATATATGTCCCTCCATGAGCCCCAAATATCAAGAGAACTTCAAGTTTGCAAGTTGGTTCAAAGAGGTTGACTAGAGAAAGTCAACTGGTCAAATCTAGGGTTCCCTAGACCCTATCTCCTACAATTTTTGTCATATGAAAATGATTCCAATATCAATGTTACTCTTTATGACAATCCAAACAACTTTCATGTTGACATCAAGAGCTATGTTTGCTTGGAAGGTCATTTTTTATGGTGAAAGATTATAGGTCATTTTTCCTGTGCCCTAGTTAGGAGGTCAACCTCCAAGGATCATAACTTGCTAAATTTTTATCATATGAAGACCATCCAAGTTTCATGATCAATTTCAAGATGTCATCTCCAACTTTCATTCTTTGAGAAATGGAAAATTCAACTTGCAAGGGCATGTGCTAAGAGGAAATATTATAGGTCATTTTGGGCCATTACCATTGAACAAGCAATTTTCCTCAACTTCTAAAATCTATACCTCCCTCATGCCAAATTAAAATGGTGTCAAATTTGTGACCAAATTTAATAGGAATGAAATGGCTACAATTTTGGCGAAGAAACCACTTTCATTTGAAGCTCATAGAAAAAGTTATTCAAGGTGGAAGAAGTGGTCATTTGACTTTGTACTTAGAAAATTTTCAACTATGTTTGATTTCTCGAACTTTCACCTCAAAATTCATCATTATCCAAGCTCCAAATGGAAAAGTCTTCAACATCAAAGTTTCTCCCGTTCATGTTAGCTTTCTGAAACATCCAAGATCATGGCATTTAGAGCATTTTTGAGTGACTTGCGTATGGGTGTAATGCATGGCTTCATTTGGTAAGATCAATGTCCAATTTCCATTTCCCTAATGCATGACCACATGATATCATTTCAGGTTGATTAGCACATAATGCTGGATCTTTTGGAATCATTCAATGGGCCTTGAACACGCCCATGCAACCATATAACCAAGGGTTTCTATTTATGACAAGTTTTTGAAAGTGTGTGGAAAGCAATACAAGAGCCTATATATACATCACTAGCTGCTCAGAATCGAGAACCTTGTCCCAAGCTTTGCTCCTACAACCTTCCCGTCACCATTAGAGGATAATCTTGAAGGTTTTCATTTGAAAATCGAGTTTCAAATTCACTTCTGTTTTGAAGTTGAAACTCCAAGAGTCCAAGCCAATTAAGCTTTCATTTCATCTCATGCGAACAAGTAGAAGCAAACCCAAGCCATTTGAGATCCAGATCAAGCTTCATCACTGCAAACAGAAGGTGACTTTTGTGAATTTGTCTTCTTCGATTCTCCCTCAATTCTCAACTATTTTGATTGATTTTTGGTTGGCTGAAGTCCTACCAATGTAGGCAACAAGATTGAGTTTCTTTGAGGTCAACTCGAAGCAACTCAGATCATGCACCTCAAACTTCAAGTCCACATATCTTTCAATATACTTGGAATTAGGTGAAATTGAGGCCAGAATCAAGCTCCTGAGCATTTTTTTCTTTAAATTAGTGTATGCACTTTTTATTTTAGTGAACTTTGGTGGTGGACCAGTCCGGTGAGGTCCACCGGAGAAGATGACCGGAGCTAGGGCTCCGGTGGTGTGTTGGCACGCCTCATGGCCATCTGATCATGTTGGAACGTATTAATTCGAGTCATTCCTTTTAAATACAAAGCATGTGACGCGTTGACTGCAGTGCACCATAGAACGCTCACGCTTGACCATCAGATCTACCACCTCAATTAGTGAGGGAGATCTGATGGCCCGTGTTTTTTCTAATTTCTGATTTTCCATTTAACCCATTTATTTTGTTTAATTCATATTAAATTCATTTTAATCCAAACAACATGAGACTTTCACCAAAAATCTTTAAATATTTTGCTCTTCCATATTTTGAATTAAAATCATTTTTTGGAGTAATTTTGATATTTTTCATGAATAAAATGATTTTGACTTATTTTTAAATATTTTAAAATACTTATGACTTTCCAAAAATTATGAAATTTTTTGTCTAAGGATCTTTGACCTTGATTGACCTAGGATAAATCCCTTGGCCATTTATTTGGTGTTTTGAAGGGATTTGAGGTTTTGTCCATTTAAAAATGCATTTTAATTCATTTTAAAATTGTTTATTAATTAAAAAATTGTTCAAAAATTATGTTGAGCCATTTTTATGGTCTTGTGATGTTTGACTTTCTATTTGGCCTTGATCATGGTTGATTTGACTTTTATTTGACCAATACTATAGGATTTAAGGGATTGATGAAATGTACATTTCATCTCCCAAAGTGAATGGATAATATTGATCAGATGAAATTCCTCCTATGATCAATTTGGATTTCTATTTCCCCTTCCCTCTTCACCTTCATCTCTATTCTTCCCCAATCCATCATTGACCAATGATTTCTCTAGTGTCTAAATGCTAGTTGATTCATCAATGACCTTGTGTCAGATGAATCAACATGAGTCTGACTGAGATAGATCTTTCCCATTTCTTTTAGTGTTTTGCATGTATTAGGAGTTTGGTTCTTTGTATAAAATCTCTAACATGTATTAACACCCATATTTTTATTGTCCGACCTCAAATAGTTGTGAATTTTACATAAGTCCTATTACAATTGCTTAACATATAGCTAAATTTGTCCCTCAAGGCATAGCATTCTAGTAAGTGAGATTGTAAGTCTCCCATTCACGGTATTGTGTGGAAACTTGACCTTTTTCCATTCATGAGAGCTAGTGGCACACTTGTTAATTTATCCAAGTTGGAGCCCTTTCTCATGGATGATGTCTTGGTTCATGGATTCATACTTGTGAATGAATGGTTGAGTGTTCTCCAAAGAATGACTTAATCAATTAAAACTCTTCACTAACATTTGACTAACCATTGACTAACTTCTTGTTAATGTTGATTTTCTTTCAAGTCATTTACTTAATGCAATTTACATTTTAGTACCTTTATCATTCATTTACATTTATATTTCATGCAACTTGTTTATGTTTCAAGTACTTTTCACTTTGCTCATTTGAGTCATATCTTGTGATTGCATACATTGTTTGTTTGTCTTTGTTTTGTTTGTAGTTTTAGGACCTTAAAATACTTAATAACAACAAAAACTATGAAAAACATCTTGGTGGACTGTTAAACTTGATCTGAAGTTTTGGACTTAGAATTAGGCAACATTCTTAATGCTAAAGGACTTGGCCAATGCCTGTAAGACCCCAATTTTGACCCTAAGATCCCTCATGCTATTCTCGACATATGCATTAGCATTGGGATCACACCTTGACTCCTCCTTACCCCTCATTAATTGGGTTTACATTGGGAGAGATCACCAAGCACATCTAAGTGTATCATACTTCATTTTCCTTGTTTACTAACCAAAATACCAAAAATGGCATTGTATAGTTTAACTCTTTGTAGGTAGTGCACATGCTCACCTATGCTCTATCAAGCTCACATCTAGGGTTTAAGACCCTCATTGCAAGGAGCTCAGTCAAGAAATGGTTTACTAAGGCTCTAAGTATCATATATGGATCCCTGAGATCTTCACATGTTATTTTTATCAAGAAATCATCAGGAGTTTGGAGTTGGTTTGCTTTGGAAACCCTAAGTCATCTGGGTATCTTATGTGACTTCTTCAACAAGTTTCTTCACCACTTGGTCAAATATTTCAAGGGATACTTAAAACTTCATCATATTATGCATATATGATCCTCCATGAGTCCCAAAAGTCAAAATAATATCAATTTAGCAAGTTGGTTCATGGAGGTTGACCAGAGGAATTCAACTGGTCAAAACTGGGGTTACCTAGACCCTATCTCCTACAATTTTTGTCATATGAAAATGATTCCAAGAGAAAAGTTACTCTAAATGACATTACAAACAAGTTTAATGTTAAGGTCAAGATCTATTTTGCCTTGTAAAGTCATTTTTTATGGTGAAAGATTATAGGTCATTTTATCTAAACCCTAATTTGGAGGTCAACTTCCCAAGACCATAACTTGCTCAATTTTTATGAGATGAAAGTAATTCAAATTTAATTATCAAATTAAAGATATCTACTTCAACTTTAATGTTTGGATGAAGTGCAAATTCAACTTGCAAGTACATGTGATAAATAGAAACATTATAGGTCATTTTGGGCTAATACCATTGAACAAGTGATTTTCCTCAACTTCTAAAATGTATAACTCCTTCATTTTAAATCCAAATGATGTCATATTTGTGGCCCATTTGAAGTAATTTGAGAGAGCTACAACTTTGATGAAGGAATATTTTTCATTTGAAGCCCATATAAAAAGTTACTCAAGGTGGAAGAAGTGAACATATGGCTTGATACTTAGAATTTTTTTGATATGTTTAATTTTCCAAACTTCCACCTCAAAATTCATCATGATCCAAGCTTCAAATGAAAAAAGTGTTCAACATGAAAGTTATTCCTCTTGATCTAACCTATCCAAAAAGTTTAAATTCTTCTCATTTGGATAAAGTATGAATGACTTGCGTATGGCTTAAAGTTGAAGGACCATTTGGAAGATTTGAAGTTCCACTTCTCATACACGAATGTATGGCCTTTCCATATGATTTCAGCATTGCTTACTAATGATTTTGGACCTAAATGCATCATTTGATGGGCCTATCACACGCCCATGCAAGCATGCAAGGGAGATTCCAACTTTTGGCCAAAAATGGAAGTATGCAATTACCAATCTCCTTGGCTATCAATCTCCTTTTGCTCAGAATTAAAGAACCTGGCACGCAAGCTTTGAATCAGCAACCCTAAACCCTTACATTCAAAGGATAAGCTTGAAGATTTTCTTTGAAAATTGAGTTTGAATCTCTCAACTGTTTTGAGATTGAAACTCCAAGAGTCCTTCCTTCTCTTTGATCCATTTCCACTCTATCAAGCATCTGAAGCAAGGCCAAGCATAACTGAAAGCAAGATCGTGTCAATCTGAAGCTACATTGAAGGTGATTTTCAGAATTTCTCATCTCTTCGATTCTCACTCAATTCTCCATTTTTCTTGTTGATTTTTGGTTGTATGAAGTTCTACCAATGTAGGCAACAAGATTGAGTTACTTAGAGGTCAAATCGAAACAACTCAGGTCATGATCCTCAAGTTACATCTCCCTGTATCTTTCTATATACTTGGGGTTAGACAAAATTGAGGCCAGATTCGAGCTCCTGAGCATTTTTTCTTTAAATTCATCTCCTCCTTTTTTATTTTGGTGATGGTTGAGGGCGGACCAATCCGGTGAGGTCCACTAGATAAGAAGACCGGAGCTCTGGCTCCGGCGATGTGTTGGCATCCTTCTGAACCACATGATATTTTCAATTTGTTTTAATCTAGGGCGTACAAAGTGATTACCACGCGTGTGAGACATTTGACTTGGTGAATGCTGGAACGCGCTATCAGATCCACTTGATCTACCACCTCAATTAATGAGGGAGATCAAGTGGTCCACGTTTTTTTGTAATTTCTGATTTTCATTTTAATTGCCTTATTTTCATTAATTCATACTAATTTTAATATAGATCCAAAAAATATGGGACTTTCACCAAAAAATTTCAAATATTTTTCTCTTTTATTTTCTGAATTAAAATTATTTTTTGGATCAATATTAATATTTTTCATGATTTAATTGTTTTTGTGCATATTTTTAATTGTTTAAAAATACTTTTAAGTTTCCAAAAATTATGAATTTTTTTCTCCAAAGTCCTTTGACCTTGTTTGACCTATCATAAATCTCTTGGACATTTATTTGGTGTTTTGAAGAGGTTTTAGGTTTTTGATCAAACATAATTTAATTTAATGCATTTTTAATTGATTTTAATTTGTTTAATTGTGAATAAATTGTGTTGAGCTATTTCCATTGACTTGTTGAGTTTGACTATGTTGCTTGGGCCTTGGACAAGATTGATTTGACTTTGTTGGATTAAAATCATTGGATTCAGGGGATTGATGAAATATACATTTCATCTCCCAAAATGAATGAATGACTTTAATTTGGTAAAAGTCCTCCCATGACCAATTTGTGTTTGTCTCATTTCCTCTCCCTCTTCATCTTCAATCCCTTTCTATCCTATCCATTTCATTGACCTATGATGTCTCTATATCCTAAGGCTAATTGGTTCATAAACCAATATAAGTATGGATGAGATTAGGTCCACCCTTTTGCCATTTGTTTTAAGTGTGGTATGTTTTAGGAATATGGTTCATAATACCATATCTCTAACATGCATTAACACTAAAATTTCTATTGCCCGACCTCAGATAGTTGTGACTTCTACATAAGTCCAATTACGATTGCTTAACATAATGCTAAATTTTGACCCAAAAGCATAGCATTCTAGTAAGTGAGATTGTAAGTCTCCCCCTTTCATGGTATTGTGTGGAAATTTGGCCTTTTTTCCTTCCTTTGGAAGATGTATTGGTTCAAGGATTCATGCTTGTGAATATAGGGTTAGGTGTTCTCCAAAGAATGACTTAAGCATTGAAAAGCAAAAGCAATACTAACTTCTAATCAACTAACATTTGACTAACTTTTAATTTCAAGTCATTTACTTTATGAACTTTAAATTCAAGTCATTTATCATTTGCCATTATTCATACCATTTAACTTGTTTATATTGATGCCATTTTTACTTTGCTCACTTGAATCTTATATTGTGATTATATATACTTGTTTGTGTACTTTGTTTGTGTTTTTGACCTTTTGACCTTAATGTACATAATAACAACAAAAACTCTTAAAAAAATGTTTGTGTAGACTATTGGATTTGATCTGAGACTTGGACTTAGAACTAGGCAACATTCCCTATGCAAAAGGACTTGGCTAATGCCAACTTTTCTGAAATCGAGTGCTTGTGAATTAAACTTCCCTCTGATACGAGTGTTGAGATCCATCTGAGTTCATCTACTACAGGGCCTTGATGCAAATGTTACTTTGAACCTGTGTCTAATGCCTTATTCTGAGCCATTCAAGGAGTATGTCATCTGATACACGGGGAAGATTATGAAGAAGATCATGGAGTTGCTAGCTTGGATGTGACTATCTTTATTTGATGCCTTGCTCTTCATCTTTCTATTTGTGTATTGATATTGCTTGATTCTAAAGTCCAAGGGAAAATTGGGTTTCTATATTACATTTTTGTCTATTGGATTGCATCCCATTGGTCAGATCTTTTCAACTCTTAACTGTAACACCTCAAAATTTGCCTTCCTCTCTTGGGACTAGCTTAGCATATTGCATATCATTTTTAGGTCATTAGGCATTGCATATGGCATATCATGTGGTTACATTGTGCAAGTCATCCTCCTAAGTCTTGATCAGAAGATAAAGAGATCATGATGCAAGCTAGGGTTTCACTGGACTGATCACTAACTGTCTGAATATGGTGGAACAAATTAGGGTTTCTTGATTCTCAAAGAGATTGAGCTTGATCTTGGGTGAAATGGTACATCATCATCATCATGGTTTTGTCATCACCAAGAGATTGATCAGATACCTTGGGATTAGGGTTTTGACCACTGGTCAACCCTAATCAGTTGAATCATCTGCATTGGGCCAGTCAGGGATTGGCAAGGAGATGGGGTCTACAGTGGATATGGGGATCATCATGTGATTATATTGAGCTTATGGAAGCTAGGGTTTCATCATTGAGCCATGTCATTAGGAGTTTGAGGCTCAACTTGATCAGTGCATGGCCAAATTCATCTATCAGTTAGAAAAGTCAACTGTGGTCAACTGTGCCAAGAATGATGGATTTGGAGGTGGGAGAGGTTAGAGACACTTCATTCATGTTGAAACAAGTTTCATTTGACATTTCAAACATCAAGAGTGAAGAAAATAAAATCAGATGGAAACTTTCCAAAAATAGAAAGTGACTTGTAATTGAAAACTGCCAAAAATGGAAAGTTTTCCTCCTCAAAATTACGTGTCCAAAAATGCTTCAAATGAAATTTTGTTCAACATGAAAGTTGTAGATCTTGATCTCACCTTTCCAAAAAGTCCAAGAACATGAATTTCTCATGTGTGGTTGGCAAGTTATGGATTGATCATTGTCCAAAAAAGTTGAATTTCAAAGTGGCATAACTTTTGATTCACAAGGCCAAATTGAGTGAGGTTTCTTTGAGCAAACTCCATTTGACATGTACTATCATGATCCATCATCACATGTCATGAAAACTCATCACATAAAAAGTCCATTTTTCAAGTGAATTAATTTTAAAAAGTGGAGGGAAAAAGTGATTTTGAGAAATATTCATGGTTTTTACATAATTCCAATTGCATTAGCTCACATACACCATTTGAAACTTGCTGCAACAAAAAAATTCCACTGTTACATTGCATTGCATAAGTGTGGGTGAAATTACCAAATTGCCATTTAGCATAAAAGTGCATTTTCACTAATCCATTTCATTAGCACTAATTAGGATTAGAATCATCATTAACATAGCATATAAAAGCCTAATTGTAACTGTTTTCATCTTAATCATAACAGAATTCAGATCTAGATCTAGAAATCACAAAAACCTCTTCACTTTCTCTCTCACTTTTTTTTCCAAAAATCTCCAAAAACATTGCATTGTTCTTCATCAATTCATCATTTACATGCATTATTGAAGCTAATTGAAGCAAGATTTCTTCATTTCCAAGCCAAATTTTGGACTGTTAAAGTGAGGTGCAACAATGGCAATTCAAGATTTCATCAAGATCGTGCGTAATTGAGCAACAAGACTTGTTCCATTCACTTCTACAAGCATCATAGAAGTTCTGTTTTTACATTTCAAGGCCTAGAACGCGCGATTTAGCGACTGTCCTCAAATTAAGGTGAGTTTTCAACTTCAATGATTCTTGAAATTGATTGATGCTTTGGATAGATCTTGTTTAGTAGAGAATTCTGCACTTTGAACCACTAAATTTGGTTGAGAAACGAGGAAGTTATGATGATTTGAAGTTTCATGCATGTTTATGTTTGCTATCGATTTTTTTAAATCATGAGGAATTAGGCTAAATTAATTTGAGATTGTGAATGTACGCGGAAAGACCTTTCCGTTGATATAAAGTTTGTCCAATTTGGTGAACATTTGTTCTTGAGCCTATGAACACATGAAGAACATGAAGAACACTTGAAAAATTTCAAAAAAAGTGATTTAGATCCAAAATGGCGCCACTGTTCATGCTGCAAGGTGTTTGGCGCCACTTTTTCAAACGTGGACTCCCTTCGAATCCTGGCCGTGTCATTTTCTGTTTTGCCTTTTGTATTTATTTTCACCATGACTCCATGTTTCACCTTGCCTTGTTCATCATTTTTTAAATTTTTCTCCATGTTAATAAATTCATAACTTCATAACCATTAGTCCAAATAATGTGAGATTTTTTGTGGAATGATCCTTGTGATCTCTACTATTTTTTGGTTATTTTTAATAAAATTGTGCACGTGTAATTTTTGGAGTGGCCTAGGGTTTGTATGAACATGTCCTTTTGTGCACCTTGCTTGGTATTTTGCTCATGAAATGATGATGCTTAATTAGAAATTCATGAAATTTTGTATGTATGTTCTGGACTCATCCCTGGACCTTTTGGTATGTGGTTTGTAATTTTTGAGTTCCTGGATTGAGAGTTATGACATGATCTTTAGAGGTGTTACATTTTGTGCCATGCCATGCTTTGTGAAACTTCTTGATTTTATTTTCTATGCTTGTTGAACCTGAATTAAGCTGGATTTTTTCATGAGATTACATATTAATGTTGAGAATACATGTGAATTATTCTGGAATTTATGAATGCATTTCCTATTTGATTGGAATTGTCTCCCCTGTTTGGTCATTTGTTGATTTTTTGTGACACATGTTTGTATTTGGCTTGTGAAATTCTGGCCATTAATTGGATGGATGTGAAATTTGACATGTGAATTCTAGACACATTATAGGTCATTGTGGTTTTGTTCCCATCCATTTATCATGTTTTGTCAATGTTTTATGATTGATGGAAGTTGATGATTATTTTGATGCCTTGTGTTGGCTTGCTTGAACTTGTCTGAACTTTATGAATTTCATTGACCTACTTACCTTGATCCAAATAGCATGAAATTTGATATGCTACTCATTGAATGTGTTCTGTTTAGGCTTGAATATTTGTGGAATTTATTGAGCTGTTTTGATATTGATTTGATTGTGATCATTCTGTTTGCTCTAATGTGTTTCCAAAGTGCATAGTTTGGCATGTTTTGTATATGAAATGGATTTGGTGCATAGTTTTGGTGTGAGACCAATTGGATTCTCTTTTTGCTTGATAAATCTTGGTTTTGATTAATTTTCACTTGTTGTTTTGAATTTTTCATCTCCTTTGGACCCTAGGCTTGTCCTAGTGGTCTTGTTTCTCACGTTTGAATGTGATTTTCAGGTTGAGATGCAAATGCTTTAAAGGAGAATAATGCAAGTTAATTGAGTTTGATTTGGTTAATTGTTGTGGACTAACTTGTTTTATTTTGTAGGATGCTTGGCTCATTTGAGTTGATTGTGCTTTGCACATTGCATTGTTTGATTGTACATTGACTGTTGATTCTTATCTTGTCTGTTTTGACTGTGTGATTGGTATACTGACTGTACTAGATTGATTTCAGGTACCATAGTCGCTTTAGTTCTTTAAGAACTTGCTGTGCTGCTGCTTGGTTGTATAAACCAATTGAGGTAGACTCTCTTGTCTCCATGTAGTCTGGAAGACCTGGCTTGTTATTTAGCCAGGCAACTGTCTGAAGTCCTCCTTAAGAGGCGATGTTTGTGATTGTTTACTTTTGTCCCCAAGCAGGTAAAGACCTCTATGAGGCAATTGGCAGAACCCAAGGGATGTGCAATTCATCCCCTGCTATTTTGTTTGAGTCGTCCCTCTGCTCACACCACTGTGTTGATGCATTGGGACATTAACCCAAGATCTTGTACGTTTGTACAGTTGAGTCTAAGTCTTGAGTGTAGAAGGGTTCCTCCATTCTGGACCCACGCTCCTTTGTCTGAAGCTCTCCCTGGCCAGGGATAAGAGTTGTGAAGTCTCATCTTCACTCACCTTTCATCTGCTTCACCCTGACTCTCAATGTCAGGGTTAAGAGCGAACACTACCCTGTACAGTTGACTTGCCTCGGCAGTCCACCCTTGTTTGAGCCTCACTTGACTGGATATAGTGTGTGCTATGTGAATGTTTGCTTTATTTTGATTGAGCATGTGTGTTTTGTGTTTCCTGGTTAGGATTAGCTTGCTGTTGAGCAAGTTAGGATAGAAACCATAACATAGGGCAATGATGCATGATAACACTAGGCTCGAGTACAGCTCCCTAGTAGTGTGTCTCCCCTTGGTTTCTGGCTAGAATTTCTTTCCCTTTCAGGGGAACTACGTCGCCCTGATCCTCATACCAGATGAGGTACGTAGGCAGGAGACCGTGCGAGGTCTCTCCGGGCACTTTTCTTTCTTTTTGTGTGTGTGCTTGACGGTTATAGGCTCGAGTTCCCGACTCCCTATTAACTTGTTTGGTTGTTGTGTGCTTGGAAGTTGATGTAAGTCCATCGAGTGGCATTCGGGTTCCAGTGTGCGTGTGTTTTGGTTCGGATGCTGATGTAAGTCCAGTGATTGGCATTCAGGCTCCATGTTTGTCTGTGTTTGTGTTTGCTTGTTTGGCGTGCGTGAGCCGAACTACAGCAGCTCTGATTCTCGTTCCAGACGAGATACGTAGGCATAGGATACGATGTCCTAGCGAGCCCTCTTCCTCTTTTCCCCCACCTGTGTTGTCTTCGGTGTGTGTGTGTGATGTTTGTTTTAGCAACCTTTTCTTTCTTTAGAGCGTGGATCCCGTAGAGTACTACGGATGCGTAGGGGTGCTAATACCTTCCCTTCGCATAACCGACTCCCGATCCCATCTCTTTGGTCGCGAGACCATTTCCTTTCCAGGTTTACTCTGAGCGTTTCCTTTCCCTCTTTTGGGATAAATAACGCACGGTGGCGGCTCTGTGTTGTTTTGTTTCAGTCCGCCGGTTGTTTTTCGCGGATGCGACAGCTGGCGACTCTGTTGGGGATTTAAGATGTTGACCTGTGCTGGTCCATCTTCCCTAAGCGAGTCTCTCCTAGCGTTCTAGGATAGGGTTTAGGTTGCTTTGTACCGCTTTATTTATTGCATTTATTATTCTGATTGTGTATATGTTTGCATAAATATTTGCATGCATCATACTATCATGTTGATGTCCTCTGTGCAGGTGGTTCCTTTGTTTTGGGGTGGGTGTTCTGAGTGGGGCTAAAACCCAGGCCCGAGTATACACCTAGGATTAGTGTGGTCTCACGTTCCTCATTTGCTTTATCAGCATATTGTTGCAACGTGACATACCACAAGCCGGACGAGGTTCATTTGATAGTGCCCTTCCTTTGTGGAGTATCCACTCTGGTTGAGTCACCTCATCTGAGTTGTTGACTTCGGTGACCGATCATTTCCCGGATCTTTGGTTTAGACGATCTCAGGAGAGCTACAATGGCACACCCGAAAGGGCAAACCCATTGAGTATCTCTGCCCGATTGTCGAGACTATTATCCGCCTTAGGATGACCTGATTAGAATTTACCTGTGAGGGGAGGGTGATTCTTACAGATGCATGTTCTGTTGGTGACTTTGATGGTGACTGATGGTTCCGTGGATCAGAGTCATATTTATAAGTCGGATTTATGGCCGTTTATTTCCGAGACGCCGGAGTGATGTCCGTGTTATTTATTAGTGGGGATCCGTTTATTTCAGGATTCCCCGGGCCGATTCAGAAATGGTTATGGGTATCTGCTCAGAGATTGTTTGGTGATGATGATGATGTATCTGTCTTCCGTTTATTTCGGAACCCTTGAGTTGGATTTGTGGTTACATATTCCTTCAGATGGTTGTGATCGGTTCGAAGATCAGGGTTTCAGTGCAGTAAATGATCAGAGGACTTGGAGGATGGCAATGCAGTGCATTCATACATCAGCATCATTCCCATTTTGCATTCATCTGCACCTAAACTACGTCTAGCCATATGGGGAGTATTATTGATTGAGAATCTGGTTGAGAGACATCTTGAAATTCAGAATGTGGATGTCAAAATATTATCTGTCTCGATGAAACCAGGATCAAAAGACAAAAGCTTCCTCGTATGGATAGACGTTGCATTCATGCATATTAACCTGTTTGCTGTTTTGCAGGTATCAGTTCTAACGTGCGTGATTGTTTCAGGAATCATTGCTCGTGCTCGTAGAGTTGTACCTTTGCACTCAACCCGTCCTCACAGACACTTCACCAGACGCAATACTCCAAGGCTGATGGATCTCCCAAATACAGACGTTCTCGAGCTAAAAGATAAAATGAATGAGCTGATCAACATCATGCAGGGTTTTGCAGTTGGTCAGAAAGCTCTAGCTGACAAAGTCGAGAAGCTCGAGCGGGCTTCGGCGGCTAATAGTGGTGTCAACCTGGATGGTGTCTCCAACCAGGGGCTGGGCGGTTCTCGAGATGGTGGCAAGAGAGCAACTGTGGGTATGGTAAATAATAATGTTGGTGGGTTTGGCGCTGCCACAGGTGGTCAACCTGGTCAGAATCTGAAAGATAGTCTGTTCCCTCCATTCTTTGGGGTTGATGACGACAGAGAGGAGGACCGAGAAGCTGATCAATTCTCCATGCATAACGAACCGTTCGGTCAGTATGGTGCCCAACCTCATAATAAGGAGATTCAGTTGCTGGCTGAGAAGATCAGAGCTCTTGAAAGTTATGCCACTCCCGGTGTGGTAAATATGTCAAACATGGGGCTGGTTGAGGGGATTGTGATCCCACAGAAGTTCAAGGCGCCCGCATTTGATAAGTATAATGGGAGTTCCTGCCCAGAGACTCATCTTCAAGCCTTTGTCCGCAAGATCTTTGCATACACGATGGATCAAAAACTATGGATGTACTTCTTCCAGGACAGTCTGTCTGGAGGATCCTTGGAGTGGTACACCAAGTTGAAATCTTCTGATGTTAAGAGCTGGCAGGATCTTGGCGATGCCTTCTTTAAACAGTATCAGTTCAATGCTGACATGGCTCCTAGTCGTACCCAGCTGTAGGGTATGTTTCAGAAGTCAAGTGAAGGGTTTAAAGAGTATGCGCAAAGGTGGAGGGAGTTGGCTGCCAGAGTGCAACCTCCACTGGTGGACAGAGAGATGTCTGATCTCTTCATGGGTACCCTGCAGGGGGTTTTTGCTGAAAGAATGGTGGGTTGTCCCGTCACCAGCTTTGCTGACATTGTGGTGGCTGGGGAGAGAATTGAAAGTTGGTTGAGAATGGGGAAGATCCAGGGTGGTAATGCTTCGTCATCAGCATCGAAGAAGCCATTCGGGAATGGTCAGCGCAAGAATGAAGGTGAATCAAGTGCTGTGTATACTCAGAGAGGATACGGTAGGGATCGTTACTACCAGCACACTGCTGCGGTAACCACCCCTACTGGTAATCAGTCAGTACGACAGCCACGTCAGCCACCTCAACAGAGAGATGGGTACCAGGTGAGAGGAAAGGGGATTGATCGCCATTTTGATAGGCCACCCGTGACATATGTTGTTCTGTTTAAGAAATTGATGGATCTGGGGTTGGTTCAGCCAAGGACGATGGCTCCGTTGAGATCAGATCAGAGGCCTCCTAACTATGACGAGAACGCCCAGTGTGAATTCCATTCTGGAACACCGGGGCATAACATTGAGGGTTGTAGAGCATTCAAGAATGTTGTCCAGGATCTGGTAGACTCCAAGGCCATCAATTTTGCACCGTCTCCAAATGTTAATGCTAATCCCATGCCGGCGCATGGTCAGGCGATGGTGAGTGCAATTGCTGTAGATTCGGATCATGCCTGTGCAATGGGTGGAGAGATCAACAGTGACTGCGGGGTTGATGGTTGGATAAAGTCGTGCGTACCAGGAAGCTGGAAGGCCTAAAACAGATCATCACTGTCATTCTACTGGAAGAGTAATGTTTCTTGTTTTCAGTTTTATTTGCATGAAAGCCATACGTGTTGCCCGACACGTAATGGTCCATTGTAAGGGCCACCTCATGTTTCATTGTGCAACATTCTGCATCATTAATAAATGGATGTTTTTCAGTTAAAAGCGGTGTTCCCTGTTTTTCATTTATTTTTGCAGTTTAAAAACAAATAAAAATGGCAATGTTTGTTTTCATTTTTCCCCTTTTTGATTTGTCTCGTTCCGACTTCGAAAAGTGACAATTCTCCGGATCTCTTTGATAACAATTCGGTTACACCTCTGTATGACTTCGACAATCCGATCTATCATGCCGAAGAAGAAGGCGAAGAAGATTGTGATCTGCTGGAAGATTAACCAGGTTGTTGAAACAAGAGGAGAAGGTGATTCAGCCGCATGAAGAGCGAGTTGAGATCGTTAATTTGGGTACCGCTGAGGTCAGAAAGGAAGTGAAAATTGGGGCCGCTTCAGAGGCGAGTCAAGAATGGTAGCCCTGTTGAAAGATCATGTGGATACCTTCACCTGGTCATGTCAGGATATGCCAGGAGCGGATACCGATGTCGTTGTGCACAAGCTGCCATGGAGAGAAGACTGTCCTCTAGAGAAGCAGAACGCCGGTGCCACGTATCGGAGTGACTTTGTTTCATGATATGATTCATCATGGAATCAAATGCTATGTTGATGACATGATAGCAAAGTCCCCAAACAGAAGAGGGGCATCTGGCAGATCTGGCCAAGCTGAGTAGACCGGTTGAGACAATTCAAACAGAGGTTGAATTCAGATAAGTGCACTATCAGAGTGCGGTCCGGTAAGCTGCTGGGGTTCATTGTAAGAGAGGAATCAAGGTTGATCCTGCTTAAAAAAAAAAAAAAAAAAAAAAAAAAAAAAAAAAAAAAAGAGAAATGCCTGAACCGAGAACAGAAAGAGAGGTTCGTGGTCTCCTAGGTAGATTGAACTACATGTCATGGTTCACATCTCCTCTAACAGCCACGTGGGAACCCATTCAAGAAAAGATTAAACGGTCAGGTGAAATAATGATTGCCAAGGGGCATATTAAAATAAAAAGATAAGTTGCAGGAACCTCTGATTTCGATGCCTCCTGTGGAAGGAGCAATTGTTAATCTGGTACTTGACGGCCCTCGAGGGGTCTACGAGGTGTATTGGGTCAGCATGACGAGTCTTGTCGAAAAGAGCATGCAATTTACCTTAGCAAAAAGTTTACCGACTGTGAAATAATACATTCACTGTTCGGGAGAACTTGCGGTACTTTGGCATAGGCTGCTCGCCGACTGAGACAGTGTATGCTGGTTCATACCACTTTGTGGATGTCCAAGACGGATCCGATTGAGTATGTGTTTAAAGAGCCAGCAATGACCGGACGGGTTGCGAAAGGGCCAATGATTTTGATTAAATAAGATATTCGATATACCTCTCAGAAAGCAATCAAGGGGAGTGTATTGTCTGATTACCTCGACCAGCAACCCATTGAGGATTATCAACCGATGAAGTTTGAGTTCCCTGATGAGGACATCTCGAGGTGCTCAAATCGAAAGATTGTGAGGAACCGATCCCGGAGGAGGGGCCTGACCCTGAATCCGAACGGATTCTGATGTCTGATGGGGTTAATATGGATGAGTCAGTGCCGTGTTGGTTACGCAAAAAAGGGATCCCATGTTCCCGTCGTTTCCCGGATAATATTTGAATGCACCAGCAAGGGTGGCTGAATACGAAGCTTGTATTGCCTGGGTATCGAATGTCAGTGCGTACTTCTACTGGGGCAACTCCTTTCTCATTGGTATATGGAATGGAAGCGGTGCTACCGGTTGAGGTTCAAATTCCCTCTTTGAGAGTCCTGATGGACGTAAAATTGCAAGAGGCTGAATGGGTAGAGACCCGGTACGAAGAGTTGAGCCTGATTGAAGAGAAGAGGCTGGCAGCCATCTGTCATGGGCAGTTGTACCAGCAGCGGATGAAGCGTGCTTTTGACAAAAGGGTACGACCTCGAGTATATCACGTGGGTGATATGGTGCTGAAAAGGATCCTTCCTCCTCAAAACGATCGAAGGGGCAAATGGACACCCAATTATGAAGGTCCATTCGTGGTCAAGAAGGTTTTCTCTGGCGGAGCCTTGTTGCTAACGACCATGGATGGCGAAGATTTTCCATCCCCTGTGAATGCGGACGCAGTTAAAAAATACTTCGTATGAAAAGACCCGCTGGACGAAAAGAATAAAATAGTCCAGGCAAAAAAGGGCATCCCGGCGAACCAAAAAACAGAAAGAAAAGGTTCGGGCAAAAATTAGGGATAAAAAGAAAAACTGTACACCCGGCAAGTCGAAAACCTGAAAAGGCGACTTGGGCAAAAAAGGGTATCCCGGTGGACTGAAAGGGCGGTCCAGGCAAAAGAGGGATTGAAACGAACAACTGCGCCTAGCATGATCGTTTGCGCTTTGGTTAAAGCATCATGGATAATACCCCGTAGGGATTAGTCAGAATCGTCTTGTTCAGAAGGCAGAAAGCACGGAGAGTCTGAGGACATATGGGGTGTAACCGAGTTGGAACTCGGTGAGATCACGGGTTTCACATTGCCATTAGGATAGATTTTTCCTTTTGTGCGCAATTACCTCTTTTCAGGAATTGCTTCCTTTGTATTGCTCAGTTTGAGCCACACTTTTTCAATCAATAAAATGCATATTCAGTCAAATAATTTTGTTTTTGTTTTTCATTACCGCTTTGATTGCAAAAACATCCGATTATTTTTTATAAAGAATCTTGCATTTTAAGACATACAGGTCCCTTCCAATGCATGTCTATAAGATTGAAAGCTTGAAATCTTATTCGGAAGGTTGAGTGACCCAAGTGTTGGAATTTTGATACGCCTGGGGCACGGTTTTATCTAACGATCTCTTTTGCAGGTGCTGTTAGATATCTTTCCCTCACTTGCAGGTTATGATGCGGAAGCTGTTGACAAAACAAATCCCCCTGGAGTCCAATCAGGGACGAATGAATGAACGAGAATGACGAAAGGACGACGGTGAGACGTACGACGATCCTTGGAATTAATCAAGAAGACTCTTCAAAGTCGGAAAATTGAAAAGTCTGTATAGTCCCCAGAAGTTCGCTTTCCGTCGAGCGCGGAGCGGTTGGGAGTACAAGATGATGGAGCAGAAAAGGTCCAGACGAGTCGGGATGTATATCCCCAAGCAGAGTCAGGAGGACCAAATTCCCAACAGATCCAAGGTCTGTGGTTACCCTAGCAGGGTCGGGATCGTTATCCCCAGCAGGTGTTAGATCGATGCTTCCCCAGTCGCCAGGCCTGGAGGTTGCTGCTTCCCTAGCAGAGCTATCTGTGAGCATTTCCCCAGTGAAGTCGCCAGGTATTTGTGAGGGTTCTCTAAGCAGAGTCGGGATTGATATCCCCAGCTAGTCAAGATTGGTGTATCCCCACAGAGTGCATTGGTGGTGCTACCCCAGCAATTCCAAGCGGATTGGGTGCAAAAGAAGTTTATCCCCAGCAAGGGATGCCTATCCCCAGTAGCAGCGCTATTCCCCAGCAGGGTGGAATCGGAGCGATGACGAGTTCCTCAGCAGAGTGTTTCGAGCTCCCCGGAAGAGTCCCTTGAGGGGGATGCCTTTTTTATGCATTCATCATGTAGAATAAGCATAGCATATTGCATAATAAATCGCGTAGCATTTCCATAATTATGGAGCATTACGCAGAAAAATCAATCATGCATCATTGCAAGCATGAGCTAGTCTCAGACTGTGGTCATCGTTTGAGAGGTGGTTTTGCCCAAAGGTGAAGATGCTACTCCGAGGAGTTTGGTATCGTGACAACAATATTCCCCAGTAGCGCGATACTGGAGGAGACTTTTCCGTCGGAAAGAGATGGGAATGTTACGCGATCAGCGCGACTTGAGCCGTGGTTACCATTCGAGAATGGGTTTTGCCGGTCAGTAAAGATGATACTCCGAGGAGTTCAGCATTGTGACATTAGGTCAATGGTATTCCCCAGTAGTGCGATACTGGAGGAAGATTTCTATCGTGCGAGATGGAAGTTGGAAGGTGTCACTCTGAGGAGTTCAGCATCGTGATTTTGGAGCAGCAGTATTTCCCAGTTATTCCCCGGCAAGCGTCTGCCTGGTTTTGACATATGTGGATGTCGTCCTTGCGATACCAATAAGTGTCATGTCGATCCCTGTCTGATCGAGTTTTCTTTGATGCCTGTAAACATCATTGTTCGATGTCTTGTAAACATCATTGTTCGATGTCCTGTAAACATCATTGTTTGATGCCTGTAAACATCATTGTTTGATGCCTGTAAACATCATTGTTTGATGCCTGTAAACATCATTGTTCGATGTCTTGTAAACATCATTGTTTGATGCCTGTAAACATCATTGTTTGATGCCTGTAAACATCATTCTTCGATGTCCTGTAAAACATCATCGTTCGATGTCCAGTAAACGTCGAGTTTATTCCCAGTCATCAGTAAGTGTCTGGTCGATCATTCTTCGATGTCCTGTAAAACATCATTCTTCGATGTCCTGTAAAACATCCTTGTTCGATGTCTTGTAAACATCATTGTTTGATGCCTGTAAACATCATCGTTCGATGTTCAGTAAGCATCGAGTTTCTTCCCAGTCATCAGTCAGTGCCTGGTTGAAGGTGTGCCCTCTGGTATGTCGCCCTCAGAGTGGTGATTGGTGTTATTTCCGACGTTGCCAGCGGAATTATCACAAGGAAACAAGATGTCGGGGTTCAAATGCAGTGATCTGGGATCATTTGCGCGAAAGAAATCTTCGGGGTTCAAGAAAAGCACAAGAAAAGAGATGATAATCCCCAGCGGATGTGGTGTTCAGGCCATGGTTATCCCTGCGTTACCATTTATTTTGGTATCCAGGTCGACGTTGCTGTTTCGGTGTTCAGGCCGACTTTCTCCGTTCCAGACGGATTCTTGTTTCAAGATTGTGTCTTCGCCGATTCTGACAGGCGTTGTTAATTATTTTCTCATCAGAGTGCAAATTGTTCGTCTGTTCTTGGTATTCAATCACTCTTCATCCTGATCATCTGAAAGCCGAGGCTATTCATATCGACAGGTTCACAGTGGATTGAATAGGGGCAGCTGTAACACCTCAAAATTTGCCCTCCTCTCTTGGGACTAGCTTAGCATATTGCATATCATTTTTAGGTCATTAGGAATTGCATATGGCATATCATGTGGTTACATTGTGCAAGTCATCCTCCTAAGTCTTGATCAGAAGATAAAGAGATCATGATGCAAGCTAGGGTTTCACTGGACTGATCACTAACTGTCTGAATGTGGTGGAACAAATTAGGGTTTCTTGATTCTCAAAGAGATTGAGCTTGATCTTGGGTGAAATGGTACATCATCATCATCATGGTTTTGTCATCACCAAGAGATTGATCAGATACCTTGGGATTAGGGTTTTGACCACTGGTCAATCCTAATCAGTTGAATCATCTGCATTGGGCCAGTCAGGGATTGGCAAGGAGATGGGGTCTACAATGGATATGGGGATAATCATGTGATTATATTGAGCTTATGGAAGCTAGGGTTTCATCATTGAGCCATGTCATCAGGAGTTTGAGGCTCAACTTGATCAGTGCATGGCCAAATTCATCTATCAGTCAGAAAAGTCAATTGTGGTCAACTGTGCCAAGAATGATGGATTTGGAGGTGGGAGAGGTTAGAGACACTTCATTCATGTTGAAACAAGTTTCATTTGACATTTCAAACATCAAGAGTGAAGAAAATAAAATCAGATGGAAACTTTCCAAAAATAGAAAGTGACTTGTAATTGAAAACTGCCAAAAATGGAAAGTTTTCCTCCTCAAAATTACGTGTCCAAAAATGCTTCAAATGAAATTTTGTTCAACATGAAAGTTGTAGATCTTGCTCTCACCTTTCCAAAAAGTCCAAGAACATGAATTTCTCATGTGTGGTTGGCAAGTTATGGATTGATCATTGTCCAAAAAAGTTGAATTTCAAAGTGGCATAACTTTTGATTCACAAGGCCAAATTGAGTGAGGTTTCTTTGAGCAAACTCCATTTGACATGTACTATCATGATCCATCATCACATGTCATGAAAACTCATCACATAAAAAGTCCATTTTTCAAGTGAATTAATTTTAAAAAGTGGAGGGAAAAAGTGATTTTGAGAAATATTCATGGTTTTTACATAATTCCAATTGCATTAGCTCACATACACCATTTGAAACTTGCTGCAACAAAAAAATTCCACTGTTACATTGCATTGCATAAGTGTGGGTGAAATTACCAAATTGCCATTTAGCATAAAAGTGTATTTTCACTAATCCATTTCATTAGCACTAATTAGGATTAGAATCATCATTAACATAACATATAAAAGCCTAATTGTAACTGTTTTCATCTTAATCATAACAGAATTCAGATCTAGATCTAGAAATCACAAAAACCTCTTCACTTTCTCTCTCACTTTTTTTTTCCAAAAACATTGCATTGTTCTTCATCAATTCATCATTTACATGCATTATTGAAGCTAATTGAAGCAAGATTTCTTCATTTCCAAGCCAAATTTTGGACTGTTAAAGTGAGGTGCAACAATGGCAATTCAAGATTTCATCAAGATCGTGCGTAATTGAGCAACAAGACTTGTTCCATTCACTTCTACAAGCATCATAGAAGTTCTGTTTTCACATTTCAAGGCCTAGAACGCGCGATTTAGCGACTGTCCTCAAATTAAGGTGAGTTTTCGACTTCAATGATTCTTGAAATTGATTGATGCTTTGGATAGATCTTGTTTAGTAGAGAATTCTGCACTTTGAACCACTAAATTTGGTTGAGAAACGAGGAAGTTATGATGATTTGAAGTTTCATGCATGTTTATGTTTGCTATCGATTTTTTTAAATCATGAGGAATTAGGCTAAATTAATTTGAGATTGTGAATGTACGCGGAAAGACCTTTCCGTTGATATAAAGTTTGTCCAATTTGGTGAACATTTGTTCTTGAGCCTATGAACACATGAAGAACATGAAGAATACTTGAAAAATTTCAAAAAAAGTGATTTAGATCCAAAATGGCGCCACTGTTCATGCTGCAAGGTGTTTGGCGCCACTTTTTCAAACGTGGACTCCCTTCGAATCCTGGCTGTGTCATTTTCTGTTTTGCCTTTTGTATTTATTTTCACCATGACTCCATGTTTCACCTTGCCTTGTTCATCATTTTTTTAATTTTTCTCCATGTTAATAAATTCATAACTTCATAACCATTAGTCCAAATAATGTGAGATTTTTTGTGGAATGATCCTTGTGATCTCTACTACTTTTTGGTTATTTTTAATAAAATTGTGCACGTGTAAATTTTGGAGTGGCCTAGGGTTTGTATGAACATGTCCTTTTGTGCACCTTGCTTGGTATTTTGCTCATGAAATGATGATGCTTAATTAGAAATTCATGCAATTTTGCATGTATGTTCTAGACTCATTGTTGGACCTTTTGGTATGTGGTTTGTAATTTTTGAGTTCCTGGATTGAGAGTTATGACATGATCATTAGAGGTGTTACATTTTGTGCCATGCCATGCTTCGTGCAACTTCTTGATTTTATTTTCTATGCTTGTTGAACCTGAATTGAGCTGGATTTTTTCATGAGATTACATATTGATGTTGAGAATACATGTGAATTTTTCTGGAATTTTTGAATTCATTTCCTATTTGATTGGAATTGTCTCCCCTGTTTGGTCATTTGTTGATTTTTTGTGACACATGTTTGTATTTGGCCTGTGAAATTCTGGTCATTAATTGGATGGATGTGAAATTTGACATGTGAATTCTAGACACATTATAGGTCATTGTGGTTTTGATCCCATCCATTTATGATGTTTTGTCACTGTTTTATGATTGATGGAAGTTGATGATTGTTTTGATGCCTTGTGTTGGCTTGCTTGAACTTGTCTGAACTTTATGAATTTCATTGACCTACTTCCCTTGATCCAAATAGCATGAAATTTGATATGCTACTCATTGAATGTGTTCTGTTTAGGCTTGAATATTTGTGGAATTTATTGAGCTGTTTTGATATTGATTTGATTGTGATCATTCTGTTTGCTCTAATGTGTTTCCAAAGTGCATAGTTTGGCATGTTTTGTATATTATATGGATTTGGTGCATAGTTTTGGTGTGAGACCAATTGGATTCTCTTTTTGCTTGATAAATCTTGGTTTTGATTAATTTTCACTTGCTGTTTTGAATTTTTCATCTCCTTTGGACCCTAGGCTTGTCCTAGTGGTCTTGTTTCTCACGTTTGAATGTGATTTTCAGGTTGAGATGCAAATGCTTTAAAGGAGAATAATGCAAGTTAATTGAGTTTGATTTGGTTAATTGTTGTGGACTAACTTGTTTTATTTTGTAGGATGCTTGGCTCATTTGAGTTGATTGTGCTTTGCACATTGCATTGTTTGATTGTACATTGATTGTTGATTCTTATCTTGTCTGTTTTGACTGTGTGATTGGTATACTGACTGTACTAGATTGATTTCAGGTACCATAGTCGCTTTAGTTCTTTAAGAACTTGCTGTGCTGCTGCTTGGTTGTATAAACCAATTGAGGTAGACTCTCTTGTCTCCATGTAGTCTGGAAGACCTGGCTTGTTATTTAGCCAGGCAACTGTCTGAAGTCCTCCTTAAGAGGCGATGTTTGTGATTGTTTACTTTTGTCCCCAAGCAGGTAAAGACCTCTATGAGGCAATTGGCAGAACCCAAGGGATGTGCAATCCATCCCCTGCTATTCTGTTTGAGTCGTCCCTCTGCTCACACCACTGTGTTGATGCATTGGGACAGTAACCCAAGATCTTGTACGTTTGTACAGTTGAGTCTGAGTCTTGAGTGTAGAAGGGTTCCTCCATTCTGGACCCACGCTCCTTTGTCTGAAGCTCTCCCTGGCCAGGGATAAGAGCTGTGAAGTCTCATCTTCACTCACCTTTCATCTGCTTCACCCTGACTCTCAATGTCAGGGTTAAGAGCGAACACTACCCTGTACAGTTGACTTGCCTCGGCAGTCCACCCTTGTTTGAGCCTCACTTGACTGGATATAGTGTGTGCTATGTGAATGTTTGCTTTATTTTGATTGAGCATGTGTGTTTTGTGTTTCCTGGTTAGGATTAGCTTGTTGTTGAGCAAGTTAGGATAGAAACCATAACATAGGGCAATGATGCATGATAACACTAGGCTCGAGTACAGCTCCCTAGTAGTGTGTCTCCCCTTGGTTTCTGGCTAGAATTTCTTTCCCTTTCAGGGGAACTACGTCGCCCTGATCCTCATACCAGATGAGGTACGTAGGCAGGAGACCGTGCGAGGTCTCTCCGGGCACTTTTCTTTCTTTTTGTGTGTGTGCTTGACGGTTATAGGCTCGAGTTCCCGACTCCCTATTAACTTGTTTGGTTGTTGTGTGCTTGGAAGCTGATGTAAGTCCATCGAGTGGCATTCGGGTTCCAGTGTGCGTGTGTTTTGGTTCGGATGCTGATGTAAGTCCAGTGATTGGCATTCAGGCTCCATGTTTGTCTGTGTTTGTGTTTGCTTGTTTGGCGTGCGTGAGCCGAACTACAGCAGCTCTGATTCTCGTTCTAGACGAGATACGTAGGCATAGGATACGATGTCCTAGCGATCCCTCTTCCTCTTTTCCCCCACCTGTGTTGTCTTCGGTGTGTGTGTGTGATGTTTGTTTTAGCAACCTTTTCTTTCTTTAGAGCGTGGATCCCGTAGAGTACTACGGATGCGTAGGGGTGTTAATACCTTCCCTTCGCATAACCGACTCCCGATCCCATCTCTTTGGTCGCGAGACCATTTCCTTTCCAGGTTTACTCTGAGCGTTTCCTTTCCCTCTTTTGGGATAAATAACGCACGGTGGCGGCTCTGTGTTGTTTTGTTTCAGCCCGCCGGTTGTTTTTCGCGGATGCGACATTAACTTTTAAATTTATGCTTAGGATTAGTCTCTTTATCTCCTCCCACTTCTTTAATTTTAAATTTATCCCCTCTTTCAAAATCTTCTTTGCTTGTGATTTTCAAACTTAGACTCTTTAGTGCAAATTAGAAACTTTGGCCTTATGCCATTGCATTTTTAAACTTCTTTCCCTTAATCAAACTTGTAAATGAACTTAACTATACTTGACTTAAATTTCAAAAGATAAAAAGAACTAACACTCATTCAAACTTTTTAGGTCTTTTGTGCCTCTTTCAAACTTAAATTTTTATTAAAAGCAATTCACTCACTTTGAAATTGATATCACGAACTACGAGGTTTTGATCCCTCATTTTATGTTGGTACGTAGGCACAAGTCCGAAGGTCTTGTCAAACACAAAAATATAATTAATGAATTCTTTTCTCACCCCCTCACTCTGTTTATTGCAAATATCCTTTTTATACCAAAACACATGTACACACAAAAAAGGGCTCCCTAGGAGTACCTAGGACACTTTGGGTGCTAACACCTTCCTTTTGTGTAACCAACCCCCTTACCTGTAATCTCTGGAATTTTGTTAGTTTTGATTTGAAAACTCCTTATCTTTGGGTTTTGTTCGTACTTTTCCCTTTTCCCTTGGAAACAATAAAAGCGCGGTGGAGACTCTGGTTTTATTGACATTAAGTTTATCCATAGCTTAATGGTCATGAATTTAACGCTACAGAAATTAAGTGGCGACTCTGCTGGGGAGTAGTCTCTAGTGGCTTTAGCCTACTTTTTTGTGTGTATATAATTGTGTATTTGATGTTTGTATATTTGTTTGTATGATATAGCCTGCTTGTTGTGCTTGGTGATATCTGAGTGATGAGATAAGTTCTAACCCGAACTTGAGTGCAATTCAGATAGGAAGATGGTATAGTCATGTTCGACTTATGTGGAGTAGTCCTTAACAAGTTGGCTTGAGACCCATCTACTCAGTGGAGACCCTTTTGGAGCTATTGATGTCACACACGTTATTTGTGGTTAGGTATTACTTTCTCTGATTTGGGGTCTGAGAAGCTGAGGACCGTAGAAAGTTTAACCCAACTTGGCCTATTTAGGATGTAGTGCGGAGACTCTTCAAGTGTAGACTTGATAACAGTTGTTATGCGATACTACACTCAGACGAGTTTCTCTTGAGAATATTATGGGTTGATGAGTCAGTCATCCTAACATATAATATCCGATAGATGGAATTAAAACTCTAGGAACTTTTTAGAACATGATCTACATGTTTTATCCTTAGTACACTCCTTTGGGATGGTTCTTAACCTGACTCCATGCTCGTGACTCACAAAAAAACCTTGATTATTGATTGATCCAATCAAGTCTTGTCAATATTAATGGAACTTGGGTGTTGATAAGGTGAAAACCATAATCCACCAAAATGGATGATTGATCTTGACAATGACTTGATTCATCCCTTGAATTTTGTTTGCCTTGTGTGTGATCCCTTATTTGTGATTGTTGCATTCATGCATTCATGCGCATCATAACATTCATCACACCAAAAATAGCTTCAAGGAACTGAGGTTTTATTTGCAAATATTTTCAGACCATGGATTGTGGATGAAGGAACACTAAGAAGTACAATCTCAGATGTCCCGACTTGAAAGAGTTAAGGAAGCTATCATCTTTTGTATTAGATCCCTTGGACTTCAAGCAACATCATGGGAAGCTTCTATCTGTTTTATCTGCTGATGTAGTGGAAGGACTCTTGAGTGTGTTGGTTCAGTTCTATGACCCTCTATACTGTTGCTTCACTTTTCCCGATTATTAGCTTGTGCCTACGTTAAATGAGTATGCCCATCTTTTGGGAATGCCTATTTCTAACAAAGTGTCTTTTAGTGGATTGGAGGAGATTCCCATATCACATCTTATAGCTGAAGCTCTTCATCTGAAGAAGTCTGAGATTGAGGCTAATTGGGTGAAGAAAGGAGGAATCTTTGGGTTGACTTCCGAATTCCTTATTGGGAAAGCTACTTCCTTTGCTCAAGTCGGTAGTATGGATGTTTTTGAAGCTATCTTTGTGTTGCTCATCTATGGTTTAACTTTGTTCCCTAACACTGATGGTTTTGTTGATGTTAATGCCATTAGAATCTTCTTGATTAGAAATCTTGTGCCTACTTTGTTGGGTGATATGTAATTCTCCTTGAATTTGAGGAATTCTAACGGTGGTGAAACTATTGTGTGTTGTGTTCCTCTTTTATACTAGTGGTTTATTTTGCACTTGCCTCAGACGCCTGCTTTTATGGAGAACAAACAATGTCTAAGGTGGTCTCAGAGACTTATGTCTCTCACTAATGATGATATAGTTTGGTATGATTCTTCATTGAGTAGCTTGGATATTATTGATAGTTGTGGTGAATTCTCTAATGCGCCTCTCATTGGTACACAAGGAGGAATTAACTATAACCCTGCTTTGGCTCGTCGTCAACTTGGGTTCCCCTTGAGAGACAAACCTAATAACACTCAGTTAGAAGGTCTTTTCTATCAAGAGGGTAAAGATCCCCAACATATGAAGCAGAAGATGGTACATGCTTGGCATAATGTGCATAGGAAAGGAAGATCTGAGCTTGGTCCAGGCAACTGTGTAGCTTTGGAAGCTTACACTTCTTGGGTGAAGAAGAGAGCTTTGGAGTAGAAGATGCCATATGCTTGTGAGAGACCTATGTCTATGGTTGTGGTTGAGCCATTAACTCTCCCTAACCAAGATGTAGAGGAGTTGGAAGACGCACTCGCCAAGATGAAATAAGAGAAGGATATGTGGGAAGGGCGGTTCCATGCTTTGAGCAGAAAGCATGAAGAGTTGTAGCTTGAGTCTAAGGACAAAGATGCACTTATTGAACTTCTTGAAGACCGAGTAGTGAAGAGACAGAGAGAGCCAGAGGGTCCATCTTCCTCTAGTATGCCTCAGCCTTCCGGTGCTTGGAAGAAGATTGTTGACCAGCTTGTCCTCGAGAAGGCTCAGATGAAGACTTCTTTTGAGACCGAAATTCGACGCATCCGAAGGAAGTACGTGCCTGCAGCCAGATCATCTGACACCGTTGTTAGGGGGTCCTTAGGATGATTAGTCTCTTTTTCCCTTGTATTTGTATTTGGGTTTCTGAAATTGTGCTCAGTGTAATCCTTCCAGTTATATGAATAAAAGAGATTTTTATGGTCTATCAAATTGTTACACTTGTTATTATATATTTGCAAATAAAGTAGTATGGTCCTTGAAAATAAAAACAATCAAAGCATTACATTTCATGCATCATTTGCATAGCAGAATTTTCTTCTGCCAGATGTCTTATTGGTTATTCTTCTGTGCTTCAGCCAAGCTGGCTCATCGATACAATACTCACGCCAATCATCCGAGAATCATGGAACATTTGGAATAAGAGAACTGAGAGTTAAAGGACGAGATTGCTCACTTGACTGCCATGATGGAGTTTGTGTTAGCTGCTCAAAGTCAATCTTCTCCAACGCCTGTAACTCCTCTTCCTCAGAGGACTATCATTTCAGAGGTTGTTACTTCAACCGTGCCTGCCACTCAGTTTGCGCCTGCTATGCCTGTCGGTTTCCCTTGGGGAATGCCACCGAACTTTGTGCCTGAAGGTTTTGCGCCTACTTTTACTTCCATGTCGACATATAGCCCAATCATGTCTGTTCCTCCTCCACTTGTTCACACTCTTCCTCGTGTTGAAGACACCATCTATCACTTTGAGCTGTCTGAGGGTCCGGATGTTTATGAGAAGATGGATGAGATGAAAGACCAATTCCTTGAGCTGCGAAAGGAGTTGAAGACCTTAAGGGGAAAAGATTTGTTCGGTAAGAGTGCTATTGAGCTCTGCCTCGTGCCGAACGTCAAGATCCCGATAAAGTTCAAAGTCCCCGACTTTGAAAAGTATAAGGGAACACCTACCCACTTAGCCATCTTGTCATGTATGCCAGGAAAATGTCGACACAAACTGATCAGTTACTGATTCATTACTTTCAAGACAGTTTGACTGGTGCCGCTCTGAGGTGGTACATGGGTTTGGATAGTGCGAGTGTCCGCACGTTCAATGATTTGGGTGAGGCTTTCGTGAAGCAGTATAAATATAATGGGGATATGGCGCCGGATAGGGACCAGTTGAGGTTGATGTCTCAGAAGGACAAGGAGACGTTTAAAGAGTACGCCCAGAGATGGAGAGAGCTTGCTGCTCAGATCAACCCTCCATTGGAAGAAAAGGAGATGACCAAGATTGTTCTCAAGATCCTGAGTTCGTTTTACTACGAGCGAATGATTGCTAGTGCCCCCAGTGACTTTACCGAAATGGTAAATATGGGGATGAGATTAGAAGAAGGTGTCCGTGAGGGACGATTATCTAAGGAAGAGGTATCTTCAAGCAATAAGTATGGTAACAGTTTCGCTAGGAAGAAGGAAGACGAGACCAATGAAGTGTCAGTGGGGAGGCAGATGAGGCCTCATGTTAAAAGAAGTCTACAACCCTGTCAACACCACCATCAAGTATCGTCTGTTATTCCAGTATTTTCCAATAATCAATCAATGCCAGTTCAACAACAACGTCAACAACAACTACAACAAAGAACAAACAACTACAATAAAAACACCAATAATAATCAACAACAATAGAACTTTGAGAGGAAAAAGGTCTCTTTTGACCTGATTCCTATGTCGTATGCTGAATTGTACCCGTCTTTGGTTCTCAAGAACTTACTCCAACCAAGAAATCCGCCACAAATTCCAAAACCACTTCCATGGTGGTATAAGCCAGAACTCCGATGTGCCTTTCACCAAGGGGATCCTAGTCATGATATTGAGAACTGCTACCCGTTGAAATATGAGGTCCAGAAGCTAGTAAAGAGTGGGATGGTGTCCTTTGAGGATCGTGCGCCAAATGTTAAAGCAAACCCATTGCCTCCTCATAGTAATTCCTCTGTTAATATGGTAGATGGTTGTCCAGGGAGTTTCCGATTATTTGATGTGCAACGTATTCGTCGATCTTTGGTTGACATGCACAAGACCCTGTGCACTATTAGTGATTATGGACACGACCACGACAGTTGTGTAATATGCAGTGTGAACCCCCGTGGGTGTTCGGTTGTCAAGAGAGATATCCAGAAGTTGATGGATGAGAATGTAATCCAGATTCAAACATAAAAGTATAATTAATGAATTCTTTTCTCACCCCCTCACTCTGTTTATTGCAAACATTCTTTTTATACCAAAACACATGTACACACAAAAAAGGGCTCCCTAGGAGTACCTAGGACACTTTGGGTGCTAACACCTTCCCTCTGTGTAACCAACCCCCTTACCTGTAATCTCTGGCATTTTATTAGTTTTGATTTGAAAACTTCTTATCTTTGGGTTTTGTTCGTACTTTTCCCTTTTCCCTTGGAAAGAATAAAAGTGCGGTGGTGACTCTGGTTTTATTGACATTAAGCTTATCCATAGCTTAATGGGCATGGATTTACCGCTACAATGCCATCTTTCAAGACTGAGATATCCTTGACTATGTCTTTCATCTGATGCAAGATCTTGAATACCTTTGATTCATCTGTCACTTTGTCTTTGTGCTTAATTGTTATATTATTATTACTGATTATATTTGATGATTGTTTCTATGAGTTTGTCAAAGGAATATTTCATCTGAGACATTGAAGGTTGCTAGCTATTGGAGTGCTTGCTTAGATATTATGGATATCTTTATTTGATGCCTTGGTCTTCATATGGTTTGCTTGTATATTTCTTATGCTTGTTTCTTGCTAAAGTCCAAAGGAAAATGGGTTTCTATATGACATTCTTGTCTGTTGGATTACATCCCATTGGTTAGATCTTTTCAACTCTTAACTTTTAATTTTTGTCTAGGATAGTCCCTTCATCTCCTTCCACTTCTTAAATTTCAAAATCTCTCCCTCTTTTCAAAAACCTTCTTTAATTGTGATTTCAAAATTAGACATGTTTTAATGATTAGAAACTTTGGCATTATGCCGTTGAATTTTTAAACTTTTTTTCTTAAATCAAACTTGTGAATAAACTTAACCATATTGACTTTAATTTCAAAAATACAAAAAGAACTAACAACCCCATTCAAATCTTTGGCTTTTTGTGCCTTTTCTTGTTAAACTCTTGTTAAAATCAATTCACTAACTTCTTTAAAAAATTTACCACGAACTACGAGGTTTTGATCCCCCATTTTTATGTTGGTACGTAGGCATAAGACCGAAGGTCTTGTCAAACAAAAAAATATAATTAATGAATTCTTTTCTCATCTTTCCACTCTATATTTTTACCAACCATCATTTAGACCAAAGAACACATGCACACAAAAAAGGGCTCCATAGGAGTACCTAGGACACTTAGGGTGCTAACACCTTCCCTTTGTGTAACCAACCCCCTTACCTGTAATCTCTGACATTTTATTAGTTTTGATTTGAAAACTTCTTATATTTGGGTTTTGTTCGTACTTTTCCATTTTCCTTTGGAAACAATAAAAGCGCGGTGGTGACTCTGGTTTTACTGACGTCAAATTTATCCATAGCTTGATGGTCATGAATTTACCGCCACAGAAGGTTACGATTGGGATATTGTACAAGTGAGGAACAATTTACTTATTTGTTAACTAAGGGAGTCACAAACGATATGTTCATGAGGTTGAAAATGAACATGATCATGGAAGACTTGCAACACTTGAATTAAGGTGGTGTGTTGAAAGTTATTCAAGTAATTCAAGTGCTGTAACCGGTTATAGCAAGGTCAAAAGCTCATCCAAGTAGTAGAAAAGAGGTGTTTTATTGTTGTAACCGGTTAACCTATTGTGTTAACTGTCATACCCCAAAATTTGCCCGTTAACATTACAAGGCATTTTTTAAGGCACCCCAACTTATTTTGCAAGGCATTAATCTCAAAAGAACAAAGGCCCAGCACACAGATGGCCAAATCCAGAAAATGGCCCAAACTGGCTTGCTCGCTAGGCGAGCAAATCCTTTGCCTAGCGAACCCCTCGCTATACCGCTCGCCTAGCGAAGCTTGCGGATATCAGAAAATTCTGGGCTTCATTCTGAGCCCATTAGATCACCACAATCACAACAAATACCGACACTTCAGTCACGAAAATGGACGGCCGAAGACGGACGAAGACGGACAGAAACCCTGGCATAGAAACCCTGGAGACTAACTCAGAGAATTCCGAGTAAAGAAACCCTGAAGGCCGCTCATCCGCACCGAAGTTACCTCCGCCCAACTCCATCCGATACCAAGAGTGGTCAGTCCCTTCAACATCGCAGCTCAGTTGCAAACAGGTTTGCGCATCACTACTGTTCTATGCTTTTAATCGGTAATCTCTACATACATAAGGCATCATGATTAAATTTTCGGATATGTAATTTGATTTCGCATGTGAGTTTAAGTATGCCTGAATCTCTTGAATGTTTGTCCATGTTATTCCTGTAATTAAATGCCATAAAGCTCAGGGTTCCGGAGATCATGCTGCTATCAAACTCAAAACCCGTAGCCGCTCGCTAGCACATCGCTAAGCGAGCCTGTAGCGAGCACTCGCTAAGCCTTCGCTAGGCGAAGCAGGAGCGAACGGGACAGTGGCTGTTTTGTTTCTTTTTTGTTCTGCCTTATGTTTATCTAATCAAGATTTATTATAATTCTGCATTATTTGGCCTGACCTTATGACTGTTGTGTTTATTTTGTGGTGCAATTTTCAATTGTACTTTATCTCGATGTTCTAACCCGTGTGCTGAATTGTGTAAAGGCTTACATATTCCCGAAGAAACGGCCGACTAGGTATTCCACTTTATTTGTGGGATACCCTTATGGAGATGGATTCTGAATTACTTAATTTTAATGTGGAGATTCATCCTAATTGCCTAATTAATTTTAATGTGGAGATTCATCCTAATTACTTAATTAATTTTAATGTGGAGATTCATCCTAATTGATCATAATGTGGAAATTCATCTTAAATACTTAATTGCGAAATATTGCCTTTGAATACGTGATCTTGGACCTCTCTTTGTTGCCTTACGGTATTACGGTCATGTCCCGCGAATGTGGGGATACCCTTAGCCAAGACCCTTCGATTAAATCATCATGTCCCTCTAAAATAAATCATAGCCCCTCGGATGTTGCCTTCGAATATATGATTTTGTCCCTCGATGACCCTTCGGTGTAGCCTACGGTTAAATGATGATAGTCCCTTCGAATGCTAAGGTATCCTTACCACCGTTGCTTTCAATGACCAATCGATGACCCTACGATGACCCTTTCACATCCAAAGGATAAAACTACTTATTTCTCAATAATAAGGACGATTTTACCCTCACAAGGATAGGAAATGCCCATCAAGACCTTGGGTAGGTATAACTCTTAATTGCTTACTCACAATTTAAAAATACTTTTCACACTTCACAAATACTGGAAAATCACCACTTGGTATACATTCATACTAGAATCATTACTGAGTTATATTTTTCTAAACCATTTTCAAAACTAAACGAGATAACCACTTTGTATACATTCATACGAGAATCATTACAAAGTTAAATTCTCTTTTTCAAAACATTTTCTAAACAATTCACGAACACCTTTTTCAGACAAGAAAAATAATATAAGTGATCAAGCAATTAAGAGCCCATGGATAACCATGGATACAAAGGGTGCTAACACCTTCCCTTTGTATAATGTACCTCCCGAATCCAAAATCTAATTAAGGTCTTTCCTGTTCTTTTCCACCTTTCCTTATTGGATAAAAGAAAAGTCGGTGGCGACTCTTGCTAATCGCGACATTTGCTTTCCAAAGCAAATCACACCAAAGTCAGTTCACCGTATGACAGAACTGGGGACTCTGCTGGGGATCCTTAAAAAGAGAGGTTACCTTAAAAACAAGATCACTTATTCAAATTGTCTGATTTACTTTTAAGGGATTGCCTGGGTATTTTATGCTTGAGTGAAAGATCCTACACCCGGATCTAGTGTACCTTAGGTAAGTAGCAATAGATCATCGCGACTATCCGGCGTATACTGGAATGGTCAAAATGATGGCTACGGTTAATGTGACACTTTGGATGTCCTGATGTTCCTCATGTTTACTTGAGGAAAAATTTGGCTTCCGTGTGGTGTCATCAAAGCATTAACCAGACCTTTAGAACCCTAATTGACTCATCCTAGCCATTAGAAAGTAGTGAGATAACTGACTTCGGTTCCGACTGGGGTTGGTTGAGACTCGATACTACACTCTCTGAGATTGGACTTTAGGGGAGCTTTGGTCAACCACTTGGTGTTGCACTGAAGTGGACTTAAAGGAAGGTCAATGATTGGAGATCCTTCTAGAACCCGGTTACTATTCTAGGATAGGTTGAACCAACCAAACTTCAGTGGGGAGGGTACTTACCTATGGAACTCATGCAAGCCTTAAAACCTAAGGATGATTGTTGTGTGACTTGTTTGTGCTTGTTATCTATTTAACATCATAACATCATAACATCATAACATTGTACTAACCATTTCAAGGACTTAGGGATTTAGCTTTGCTCTGTTAGACAGGTTATGGCTTCCAGGAAGACCATCCGGATCAATTTTGTAGCAATCTTTCCTCAACTAAAGGATTTGGTGTCAGAGCTTCCCGATCATGCTCAGTTCATCAAGAAACATGGTCATCTCCTCAATTTGGTTACCACTGATTTCAAAGAAGATATGATGAGAGTCCTATTCCAATTCTTCGATCCTAAACATCATTGCTTCACTTTCCCAGATTATCAGTTGGTACCCATATTAGAAGAGTTTTCCAGGCTGCTTGGGATACCTATCCTTGATCAAACACCTTTCAATGGTTTAGAAAAGATTCCGAAGTCTGAAGAAGTTGCCGCGGCTTTACACATGACAAAATCCGATATTGAAACTAATTGGGTAACAAGAAGTGGAGTTAAGGGTTTACTTGCCAAGTTTCTGATAAATAAGGCCCGAGAATTCTTAAAGGTTATGAATGCCCATGCTTTCGAAGACGTTCTAGCATTACTAATCTATGGTTTGGTGTTATTTCCTAATCCAGACCAATTCGTAGACGTGAATGCTATTAAGATATTCCTCACTCATAACCCTGTGCCTACCTTTCTCGGAGACATTTTGCATTCCCTTCACACCCGTACTATGAAGAGACAAGGGACTCTCATGTGCTGCATACCTTTATTATCTAGGTGGTTTATTTCGCACCTTCCTCAAGCAGTCTTGAAGAATGAGCAGAATTTGAAGTGGTCTTAAAGGATAATGTCGCTTTCCCATTCAGACATCCGTTGGTGTCCTCATCTCAAAGAAAATGTTATCATCATTGACCGTTATGGAGAATTCTCTAACGTACCACTCCTGGGGATAAGAGGAGGTATTACTTATAACCCAACTTTAGCCCTACGCCAGTTTGGTTATGCTCGAAGAGACGGTCCACATGAAAGAATTATTCAAGGTACTGTGTTTGACTATGACACCGACCCCCAAGGTCTCCGTCAGAGATTTGTACGAGCCTGGGGCATGGTGAAAAGAAGCACTTTAGGACAGAAAAACTCTATTCCTATGGAACCTTATCTCAGATGGGTACGCGCCAGAGCTCGTGAACTTGTCATGCCATACCTTGCAGTCGGACCGCTGATTGTTGAACCAGAGGTTGAAGGAGGTACTCCTCAGATCATTCCTTATCCAGATATGCCTATCGATGTGGAAGAATTAAAGAGATCCTGGATCCAGTTGAGAGAGGAAAGGGATACTTTTGAGACTCAGTTCGTTGCAGAAAGGAAAAAAGTATTAGAGCTCACCAGCCAGCTTAATGAGGAACGAAGACTCAATACATATCTTCGCCCAAAAAGAAGCCGTCCCTGGGAGACTTGAGCTTTCATTGTATTTTTATTATTTCCTTTTGTAATAAACATTGATTAAAGAAATTATTAATAAAAGTTTCCCTCTTTTTGGTGGTTTACGCAAAGTTAAATTCCAAAAGTCCTTGAAAACATTTCATACATTGCATAGCATGACATAACATTGCATAACAGGTATTCTAAAGGATCTATGTTCTCACGGTCTTCCTATTGCAAACAGAAAAATGGCTCTCGAACAAACTGTCAAAGATCTCCAGGCTCAGAATGCTCAATTCCAGGAGATGATGCTGAGCTTATCCAAGGGGCAGGAGGAACTGAAGGCTCTCTTGCTCGAGAAGAAGAAAGACCGGAAACATGTGAGTTACATTAACCCGGGAAGAAGGCGTAAAGGACAGGCTGCGGGAATCAAGATTAGACTTCCGAAGGATCAAGAGGAGGAGACGGAGAATGATTCAGAAGAGGAGAATGCTGATCCTCTCAACCAGGAGGACGACGATGAAGATTATGAAGATGAACAGTACTCTCCAAAAGAGGATAAGTACAAGTTGCTGGAAGAACGTATGCTAGCTATGGAGGGTCAGAAGGCGCCCGATCTGGATTTCGAAAGCTTGGGACTGGTCTCTGATGTGGTCATTCCTCGCAAATTCAAGATCCCCACTTTCACTAAGTACGATGGTGCGTCTTGTCCTCAGATGCATCTGAGAGCTTATGTGAGAAAGATTCAGCCGTATACCACTGATAGGAAGCTATGGATCCATTTCTTCCAGGAGAGCCTGTCTGGCACACAGTTGGAGTGGTATTATCAGCTCGAGAGCTCTAACATCCGCACCTGGACTGACTTAGCGACGGCTTTCTACAAGCACTACCAGTACAATTCTGAATTGGCGCCTACTCGGCTACAGTTGCAGAATATGACTATGGGCTCTAAAGAAAGCTTCAAACAATATGCTCAAAAATGGAGAGATTTGGCTGGCAGAGTCAAACCCCCTATGACTGATCGAGAATTAGTGGACATGTTCATGAGTACACTGACTGGTCCATTCTATAGCCATCTACTGGGAAGTTCTTCATCGAGTTTCACTGACCTGATATTGACGGGTGAACGTGTTGAAAGTGGTATTCGAAGTGGAAAGATACAGGCAGCTACCTCTGCAAGCACCAGAAAGCCCCATCAGGGAAAGAATGAGTCAAATGCTGTGTATGGTGAAAGGAGTCATAACAAGAAAAGCCGTGACCATACCATCGGAGCAGTTACAATTGCAGCCCCGCCAGCTCAAAACTTCCAGCACAGACAAGACAGGCCAAGGAGGCAGTTTACCAAGATCAATATGACTTTAGCACAGACACTGCAGGGTATGCTAAAAGCAAATTTGATTACCCTCAGAGGCCCCCCTGCGAATGTCAACACTACTTCTCCTCATTATAATCCCAATGCCAGGTGTGCATATCACTCCGATAGCCCCGGGCATGATACAAACGATTGCTGGTTGTTGAAGAATAAGATTCAGGATATGATCGATGCTGGGGAAATTGAATTTGATCCTCCGGAGACTCCTAATGTCATCACTGCTCCTATGCCTAACCATGACAAGACTGTTAATGTTGTGGATGACAATTCTCACATTACCAATGTAGCTGACTTAGCATCTCCTCTCCTGATCATCAAGGAGAATTTATTGCAAGCTGGTTTATTTCCAGGTTGTGCTGAAAGTTGTGATCTCTGTATACTCCGACCCAATGATTGCTTATAGTTGAGGAATGGTATTCAACGGCTGATGGATGATCGTACAATTCTCTTTGAAAAGATTCCTAAAGTGGAAAACCCTGTTGAAGAAATATCTGTGGTCGCTAGGTCCAAAGTTCCAATGAAGATTACCACCACTAGAGTACCTGTGAAGATTACTGCTGAGCCCAAGGTAGCTCCCCTAATCATTACTGCACCTGGCCCAGTACCGTATTCCTCAAGCAAAGCCATTCCGTGGAATTATGGAGGTGATATTTACATCCATGGCATGAAGTAAGTTGGTAATTCTGCTAATCCTAATGACATTGTTGGGACTAGTAAAGTTACTCGAAGTGGAAGGATCTTCTCTCCAGAAATCTCGCCTCCCGCCCCTGAAACCCGAGGAAAGGAACCAGTTAACCCTTCTCAGTCAGGGACACCCGTCGAAGTTACTACTGAAGAGGTTGCCAAACAAGAAATGGAAGAAATGCTGAAAATCATCCGCAAGAGTGATTTTGATGTGGTAGAACAGCTGGGGCATACTCCGTCTAAGATCTCGATGTTATCCTTGTTATTATCTTCTGAATCTCATGCCAAAGCGTTGATAAAATTCTTGAAGACTGCTCATGTACCTAAGGAGACATCCGTCGATCAGTTCGAAAACTATGTTGCTCACCTGGCTGTTGACAATGGCCTAGGCTTTTCTGATGCTGACCTGACACCAGCAGGAAAGAATCACAATAAAGCTCTGCATATCTCCATTGAGTGTAAGGGGATCACTTTGTCTCATGTGTTGATCGATAATGGCTCTTCTTTGAATGTACTACCGAAAGCCGTGCTCGATAAACTTGACTGTAAAAGCATTGAACTGAAGCCTAGTGACATTGTGGTGCGTGCTTACGATGGTGCGAAGAGTGTTGTCCATGGTGAAGTGGTTCTCCCTATCAAGATAGGACCTCAAGTCTTCAACACTATCTTTCACGTAATGAACATTCGTCCTGCCTATTCCTGCTTGCTGGGACGCCCTTGGATTCATGGGGCAAGTGCTGTAGCTTCATCTCTCCATCAAAAGCTGAGGTATCCAATAGAGGGTAAGGTTGTCACTGTGTGTGGAGAAGAAGAATATATTGTCAGTAGTGTGCAGGCCTTCAGATACGTCGAGATGGATGGTGAAATCTTTGAGACTCCTTCTCAGTCATTTGAAGTAGTTCCTCCGACTAATCCTGTCCTTAAGCCAACTTCCTGTGTGCCCAAGGGTATTAGTGCTCCTCCTGCCATGATTTCTCTGAAAGATGCTCAAGCCATGGTTGAAAATGGTGGTCGTATTGGTTGGGGTCAACTGATCAACGTACCATACAAGTCTGACAAGTCTGGTCTGGGATTTAACTCTGAAAAGATGGTCAAAGATCAAATTAATGTTGTAGAAGATGCTGATAGCGATTGCGATCTGGATAGCTGGATTTTCCCAATAATTGGTGACGGACTCAATAATTGGAAGGCTGAAGACACTATCCCGATTTCCTTTAGTCAGGAGTAATTGTTATTGTCTGTCTTAGTGTTGCAATTTTTTAAATTTTATAGTTGAACTTCTTAAAGCATTGTGTCTATGCCCGGGGCACAATAGCTAATTTGTTAAGGGTTTTGTCATTTTCATAAGCATATTCATATTCAATAAATCAATGGACTTTTTGCATTCAAATATTGCGCTCTTTATCTTTCCTGTCATCTTCCAAAAAAGCTATGTTTTCTTACACACACTCACGTAACGAATTGCAGATCCATACCCACTCTGGATCCTGTTGATAATAGTTCTACTACTGTTCATTATGACTTTGAAAATCCGATCTACCAAGCCGAGGATGGAAGTGAGGAATATTGTGAAGTACCTGGAGAACTTGCCAGACTGTTACTGCAAGAAGAAAGGACTATACAGCCGCATGAAGAGTCAATCGAAATTGTAAACCTGGGTACTGAAGTGGACAAGAGAGAAGTCAAAATAGGAGCAGGCTTGGAAAACAGTATTAAAGAAAGATTGATTCAGATGTTACATGACTATGTAGAGATTTTTGCTTGGTCTTATGAAGACATGCCAGGATTGGATACTGATATAGTAGTGCATCGTTTGCCAACGAAGGAAGATTGTCGTCCTGTTAAGCAAAAGGTTCGCCGCATGCGTCCTAAAATGTCTGAGAAAATCAAAGCCGAGGTTATGAAACAATTTGATGCAGGTTTTCTAGCTGTCACTTCTTATCCCCAATGGGTTGCTAATGTGGTACCAGTGCCGAAGAAGGATGGTAAGGTGCGGATGTGCGTCGATTACAGAGATCTGAACAAAGCGAGTCCCAAAGATGACTTTCCACTCCCGCACATTGATGTTATGGTAGACAATACCGCTCAACACAAAGTATTCTCCTTCATGGATGGATTCTCGGGTTATAACCAGATTAAGATGGCACCTGAAGACATGGAGAAAACTACGTTTGTGACGCAATGGGGCACTTTCTGTTACAAAGTAATGCCATTCAGTTTAAAGAACGCCGGGGCAACATACCAGCGTGCTATGGTGGTTTTGTTCCATGATATGATTCATCATGAAATAGAAGTATATGTGGATGACATGATAGCCAGATCTCATACTGAAGAAGAACATCTCGATCATTTGTACAAATTGTTTGAGAGGTTGAAGAAATACAAGCTGAGATTGAACCCGAACAAATGCACCTTTGGAGTAAGATCCGGTAAACTCTTGGGGTTTATTGTCAGTGGTAAAGGAATTGAGGTTGACCCGACTAAGGTGAGAGCTATCCAAGAAATGCCAGTGCCCCATACAGATAAGGAAGTCAGAGGTTTCTTGGGACGTTTGAATTACATTGCCCGATTTATCTCCCATTTGACTGCTACCTGCAAACCCATCTTCAAACTACTGAGGAAGAATCAAGAGATGATATGGAATGATGAATGTCAAGAAGCTTTCGACAAAATCAAGAAGTATCTCCAGGAACCTCCGATCCTGATGCCACCAGTTGAAGGAAGACCTCTAATCATGTATTTGACCGTGTTAGAAAATTCAATGGGGTGTGTGTTGGGGCAACATGACGAGTCTGGTCGAAAAGAGCATGCCATATACTACCTTAGCAAAAAGTTTACCGACTGTGAAACAAGATACTCACTGCTCGAAAGAACTTGCTGTGCTTTGGCCTGGGCTGCTCGCCGACTAAGACAGTATATGTTGAATCATACCACTTTGTTGATTTCTAAGATGGATCCCATCAAATACATATTTGAGAAACCTGCCCTCTCCGGAAGAATAGCGAGATGGCAGATGATTTTAACAGAGTATGATATCCAGTATACTACCCAGAAAGCAATCAAAGGAAGCGTGCTAGCTGATCATTTGGCTCATCAAGCAGTGGATGATTACCAATCTATGAATTTTGAGTTCCCAGATGAGGATGTCATGCTTGTTACTGATTACGAAAAACCTGGACCAGATGAAGGACCCGAACTAGGATCCCGATGGACTATGGTTTTCGATGGATCTTCTAATGCGTTGGGTAATGGTGTTGGTGTTGTAATTATTTCTCCCATGAGTTGCCATACGCCTTTCACTGCTAGACTATGTTTCGATTGTACCAACAATATGGCCGAGTATGAAGCATGTATTTTGGGACTCAGAGCTGCTATAGACCTGAGAATCAAGTTTTTGAGTGTGTACGGAGACTCAGCATTAGTAATCAGTCAAATTAAAGGAGAATGGGACACTAAACATCCGAATCTCATCCCTTATCGAGAGCGGGTGTTGACATTAATCCCATACTTTGAAAAGATTACATTCGAACATATTCCACGAGAAGAGAATCAGTTGGCAGACGCCTTGGCCACCATGTCATCTATGTTCAGAGTCAGATGGGACAATGAGGCTCCCAGGATCACCATTGAACGACTAGATGAACCAGCATATTGTTATGAACTTAATGCTGATGAAGTAGAAGAGAAACCTTGGTTCCACGAAGTAAAAAGATATTTAGAAGCTCGGGAATACCCTGAAGGGGCGTCCATCAATGACAGAAAATTCCTGAGGAAGTTCTCCGCTAAATTCTTTTTGAGTAATGGAATATTATACAAGCGTAATCATGATTCGACTTTGCTTCGTTGTGTGGATAAAAAGGAAGCAGCAAAGATTATGGAAGACATGCATGACGGTATTTTTGGGACTCACTCTAGTGGACATACAATGGCCAAGAAGATTCTGAGATCAGGGTATTATTGGTCTACCATGGAAGCTGATTGCCACCATCACTCCAGAACTTGTCACAAGTGCCAGATCTATGCGGATAAAGTACATGTGCCTCCTGCTCCTTTAAACGTGTTGACAGCCCCTTGGCCCTTTGCAATGTGGGACATTGATATGATCGGAGAGATCAAACCTACGGCTTCTAATGGACATCGCTTCATCCTTGTTGCTATCGATTACTTTACAAAGTGGGTAGAGGCAGCCTCATTTGCTTCTGTCACCAAGAATGTGGTGGCACGATTCATCAAGAGTAATCTCATTTGTCGATATGGCATCCCTGAAAGAGTTATCACTGACAATGGCACCAATTTGAACAACAAGATGATTACTGAACTCTGCACGCAGTTCAAGATAAAACACCATAACTCTTCTCCGTACCGACCAAAGATGAACGGCGCTGTGGAGGCTGCTAATAAGAATATCAAGAAGATCATACAAAAGATGACAGTAACGTACAAAGACTGGCATGAGATGTTACCATTTGCTCTTCATGGTTATCGCACTTCAGTACGCACTTCGACAGGGGCAACTCCTTTCTCTTTAGTCTACGGAATGGAAGTCGTCCTACCGGTAGAGGTTCAGATTCCCTCTCTAAGAATCATGAAAGAGACAGGTTTAGACGAGGATGAATGGATTCAGACTCGACGCGATCAGATAAATTTGATTGATGAAAAGAGACTCGCGGCTGTTTGTCATGGGCAGATATATCAGAAGCGCATGACCCAGGCATTCAACAAAAAGGTCAAGAGACGGGTGTATCAAATCGGCGACTTAGTTATCAAGCGTATCACTCTACCACAAGGTGATCCCAGGGGCAAATGGACTCCCACATATGAAGGGCCATTTGTAGTTAAGAAGGTATTCTCTGGTGGAGCCATGATACTTGCTACGATGGACGGCGAAGACTTCCCACATCCCGTGAACGCAGACATAGTCAAAAAATACTACGCATAAAAGAGACCCGCTAGGTCGACGTACCTAGGCAAAAGTAAGGGCATCCCGGCGAACCAAAAGGGTTCGGGCAAAAATTAGGGATAAACATATAAAAATGTACACCCGACAAGTCGAAAACCTGAAAAGGCGGCTTGGGCAAAAAAGGGTATCCTGGTGGACTGAAAACCTGAAAAGGCAGTCCAGGCAAAAATTAGGGATTAAAAGTGTATGACTATGTCTCGTTCTCAGACAGCTTCATCCAAGTTCAAGGGACTGAACAAGCCAATCAATTCTATCCGACAGCAGGAGATGAGACGCTTGAAGACATAATGACAGTAGTAGAATTAAAATCAACAGGGCTTTTCCTTCATAGCTTTTCTTTATGTTCTCGACAATTTCCTCTTACTAGGATTTCTGTCTCCATGTACACAAATTGCCTGTTTATAGGCCCTCTTTCAAAATCAATATAATTTTATTTCCAAAAAGATGCTTTTGTTTTACTTTTTCTGTTTTGTTTGCATAACCATCCATTGATTTAATTTGAACTGATATGTGCATTTGAATATGATCGATGTGTACCAAAAATGCATGCATAAAATAGAAATAGCAATCACTACGAGACTTCAGGATCGAGGAGAAGGTCTAACCATGCTTTCCAATGAATCCGTTGCTAATTCTATTCCCCAGCAAAGCCAGTTATTCCTCAGAAGCAATTGGCATTACTGGACAAATTGGTCATCTCCCCCCCCCCCCCAGCCAGGCTTCTGTTAAATATTTCTACCATCAGACAGAAATCAAGTATCCCTAGATGAGAAGGGGTCATCAATACAAGTATCTCCAACCAGAAGATGGGGATTTATTTTCCCCAGGGGATCGCCAAAACAAAAAAAACAAAAAACAAAAAAAAACTTTTCAGACGCATAATTCATTCATTACATCATTTCACAGCATCCGCATGCATACATTGTTCGCATTTATTTTCATAAGCATAAAACATCTCATGCATCATGACATGGCATGAGACTAACTTTGTTTTTCAGGTTAATTATCCTCCTGATACAGTCAAAACAAAGGTCCATTCAGACGGACATCTTTATCAATTCAACTACATCTCTCAGATATAATCCATATGAACGTCCATTCCGACAAGCACTCTGATGGTGGCATCTTTAAGCCCACCCTAGATATTCATTGCAAATACAACATATACAAATACTATCAGATATAGCCTAGCGTACGGTTCATTCTGATTCAGCTCAACATATGACTCCTTCAACTCAGATACGATCTAACGTACGATCCATTCTGACCTTCAACTACTCCAATACGGTCTAACGTACGACCCAGTTGGACCTTCAAATCCTCAGATACTGCCTAGCGTACGGTACATTCCGGGGTGTAGTCTAGCGTACGACTACTTTCTTCTTCAGATACAGCCTAACGTACGACTCATTCTGCAACTCAGATACGATCTAACGTACGATCCATTCTGACCCTTTTCTCAGATACGATCTAACGTACGATCCATTCTGACCTTCAACTACTCCAATACGGTCTAACGTACGACCCAGTTGGACCTTCAAATCCTCAGATACTGCCTAGCATACGGTACATTCCGGGGTGTAGTCTAGCGTACGACTACTTTCTTCTTCAGATACAGCCTAACGTACGGCTCATTCTGCAACTCAGATACGATCTAACGTACGATCCATTCTGACCCTTTTCTCAGATACAGCCTAACGTACGGCTCATTCTGCAACTCCAATACGGTCTAACGTACAACCCATTTGGATCTTCAAATCCTCAAATGCTGCCTAGCGTACGGTACATTCCGGGGTGTAGTCTAGCGTACGACTACTTTCTTCTTCAGATACAGCCTAACGTACGGCTCATTCTGCAACTTAGATACGATCTAACGTACGATCCATTCTGATCTTCAAATCCTCAGATACTGCCTAGCGTACGGTACATTCCGGGGTGTAGTCTAGCGTACGACTACTTTCTTCTTCAGATACAGCCTAACGTACGGCTCATTCTGCAACTCCAATACGGTCTAACGTACGACCCATTTGGATCTTCAAATCCTCAAATGCTACCTAGCGTACGGTACATTCCGGGGTGTAGTCTAGCGTACGACTACTTTCTTCTTCAGATACAGCCTAACGTACGGCTCATTATGCAACTCAAATACGATCTAACGTACGATCCATTATCCCCAGCAGGGTAGGACCCGTTCTGGTCTTTCATCATCAAACTTCCTGGACGGCATCTTTAAGCCCATCTCCATCAGGAGTAACTTCTGATTAACAAGTGCAAATTTTTGGGGCATTCTAATGTTCAATAATCTTCCACCTCCAGACCGCGAATGGCGTACATACCATTCTAACTCTCTCGGTTCAAGAATATTGAACAGGGGCAGCTGTCATACCCCAAAATTTGCCCGTTAACATTACAAGGCATTTTTTAAGGCACCCCAACTTATTTTGCAAGGCATTAATCTCAAAAGAACAAAGGCCCAACACACAGATGGCCAAATCCAGAAAATGGCCCAAACTGGCTTGCTCGCTAGGCGAGCAAATCCTTCGCCTAGCGAACCCCTCGCTATACCGCTCGCCTAGCGAAGCTTGCGGATATCAGAAAATTCTGGGCTTCATTCTGAGCCCATTAGGTCACCACAATCACTATAAATACCGACACTTCAATCACGAAAATGGACGGCCGAAGACGGACGAAGACGGACAGAAACCCTGGCATAGAAACCCTGGAGACTAACTCAGAGAATTCCGAGTAAAGAAACCCTGAAGGCCGCTCATCCGCACCGAAGTTACCTCCGCCCAACTCCATCCGATACCAAGAGTGGTCAGTCCCTTCAACATCGTAGCTCAGTTGCAAACAGGTTTGCGCATCACTACTGTTCTATGCTTTTAATCGGTAATCTCTACATACATAAGGCATCATGATTAAATTTTCGGATATGTAATTTGATTTCGCATGTGAATTTAAGTATGCCTGAATCTCCTGAATGTTTGTCCATGCTATTCCTGTAATTAAATGCCATAAAGCTCAGGGTTCCGGAGATCATGCTGCTATCAAACTCAAAACCCGTAGCCGCTCGCTAGCACATCGCTAAGCGAGCCTGTAGCGAGCACTCGCTAAGCCTTCGCTAGGCGAAGCAGGAGCGAACGGGACAGTGGCTGTTTTGTTTCTTTTCTGTTCTGCCTTATGTTTATCTAATCAAGATTTATTATAATTCTGCATTATTTGGCCTGACCTTATGACTGTTGTGTTTATTTTGTGGTGCAATTTTCAATTGTACTTTATCTCGATGTTCTAACCCGTGTGCTGAATTGTGTAAAGGCTTACATATTCCCGAAGAAACGGCCGGCTAGGTATTCCACTTTATTTGTGGGATACCCTTATGGAGATGGATTCTGAATTACTTAATTTTAATGTGGAGATTCATCCTAATTGCCTAATTAATTTTAATGTGTAGATTCATCCTAATTACTTAATTAATTTTAATGTGGAGATTCATCCTAATTGATCATAATGTGGAAATTCATCTTAAATACTTAATTGCGAAATATTGCCTTTGAATACGTGATCTTGGACCTCTCTTTGTTGCCTTACGGTATTACGGTCATGTCCCGCGAATGTGGGGATACCCTTAGCCAAGACCCTTCGATTAAATCATCATGTCCCTCTAAAATAAATCATAGCCCCTCGGATGTTGCCTTCGAATATATGATTTTGTCCCTCGATGACCCTTCGGTGTAGCCTACGGTTAAATGATGATAGTCCCTTCGAATGCTAAGGTATCCTTACCACCGTTGCTTTCAATGACCAATCGATGACCCTACGATGACCCTTTCACATCCAAAGGATAAAACTACTTATTTCTCAATAATAAGGACGGTTTTACCCTCACAAGGATAGGAAATGCCCATCAAGACCTTGGGTAGGTATAACTCTTAATTGCTTACTCACAATTTAAAAATATTTTTCACACTTCACAAATACTGGAAAATCACCACTTGGTATACATTCATACTAGAATCATTACTGAGTTATATTTTTCTAAACCATTTTCAAAACTAAACGAGATAACCACTTTGTATACATTCATACGAGAATCATTACAAAGTTAAATTCTCTTTTTCAAAACATTTTCTAAACAATTCACGAACACCTTTTTCAGACAAGAAAAATAATATAAGTGATCAAGAAATTAAGAGCCCATGGATAACCATGGATACAAAGGGTGCTAACACCTTCCCTTTGTATAATGTACCTCCCGAACCCAAAATCTAATTAAGGTCTTTCCTGTTCTTTTCCACCTTTCCTTATTGGATAAAAGAAAAGTCGGTGGCGACTCTTGCTAACCGCGACATTTGCTTTCCAAAGCAAATCACACCAAAGTCAGTTCACCGTATGACATTAACCAATTACCACTGAAGGAGATTTAATTTTCATGTTAGGTGTAATTGGTTAACCAAACGGTGTAACCGGTTACAAGCCAGATTTTTGTACTTTTCTATTATTTCACTTGGTCATTTTGTTTCCCAATCATATTGTAACTCATGTATGTATAAGATGCATTATCATCCTTGATTAATGCAATCATAACCTCTCTCTCTCTCTCTCTCTCTCTCTCTCTCTCTCTCTCTCTCTCTCTCTCTCTCTCTCTCTCTCTCTCTCTCTCTCTCTCTCTCTCTAAAAAAAATAAAAAAATAATAAAAAAATAATAAAAAAAAATTACGCCACTATTATATTATTCACCAAACTTGTGGTGTCTTGTTCCAACAACACCAAATCATATGTGGGCAAGAACATTGTATGATGAGGTCAACTTTACTTTCAGTAAAAAAAAAATAAAGAGGAAACAAGGCAGTAGAGACAAAGTATGTAACTGTCAAAATATAAAGGCTGAGTCACAACAATTAAGTATATAGAAAAAGGGATAGAGCAAATGATCACTCATTTCATAGATTAAATATGAGACTTTTCTTGTTTATCGCAGAAAAATTCATACATATATACTTTTTGTAAGTAAAAATATTTTATAATATGATTAATTAATATTATATATAATATATATATATATATATATATATATATATATATATATATATATATATATATATATATATATATATATATATATATATATATATATATATTAAGAGAGATTGTTGTACATGATTTTGGATTTGTCAAAGTTAAAGTATAATTTAGTGGAGTCTTAAAAAATATTTATTATATTAAATCGTGATTAAATACGATTTTTATTTATTATATCATAGTTGAATAGTAAATACATACATCTCACGAACCGAGAAATTTGTGGAACTAAGACAATGAGTGATCTGGACTCTAGGGGAATACATTAAGCAAGAACAAGTCACAGGGCAACTCTCCTTTGGCGGAACTAAAATGACATTCACATACACACAAACTCGTTACTCAGTCGAGCTAGCGTCTGCCAAAGAAGAGAAGCCCCGCAGCTGGTTTGCTTAGTGCTGAATATTTGAGTAACTCTAGTTATTCAGATTTCTTGATATTAAAAAAGCAAGAGAGTTGAACATATTTATAATGAGAGCTGAAGAATTGGCAGCATATGCTCCAGCAGCTACCAGTATATGCTTCTATTTGTGCCTGCTTCTCCAATCCATAATATGAACCATATTTTGTACATGTATTGAGGAATAATATGTGTAGAAAGCTTCCAATTAGGGTAGCCAGTGGTGGAGGGGCTGTCGCAAATAGAGATGCTTTCTCCACTTTTCAACCTACACAAAATTGGCAACAATATTTTTTATTTTGCCCTCAGCGTATATTCCATGTATATGCTCTCTGATTTTTTATTTTATTTTCAAATTTTTTCTTAAAATTTTTCCATGCGTAATTTTATTTTTTAGATCGTATCTAATTAATAATAAAACCTCACTTTAAACAAGTAAACATATTTGTTTACAATTTTAGACGATTACTATTTTAGTTAAAATTATTAAAATTAATTTGATTTTCATCTTTAATGTTAAAAAAAATTGAGTAGTATGTGTTAGACAAACTCATAAAATTTAAGATATACAAAAATTTTAAAGTTTTAAATGCTTGTATATAGTTTTGCATTTAAAAAAGCCTCTTGATTTTATATCTAAAATTAGATATTAAACATCCACAAGTAATATTTTTTTAACGAGATAAGAGAAATTTTTATTGATTTAAATTAAGTGACCCTAATATTAGTTTTATAATTACGAGAGTTCATAATGCGGTTGGAGTGGTTTTGACATTAAAAATTATTCGTAACGGAAGAGGAATAAATATACGGTTTGATTTTGTTCGATTACCTTTTAAAAATAAAACTGAACCAAACCAAACTAAACCAATCTGGTTTTGGTTGATTTGATTGGTTCAATTTTTTACAAAATTTTCATTGAGCTATACATTTAGCTATACATACACCTATAGAGAACAATGTGACTTTATGTTTAGTCATTCATTCATTAAAAATGACAACAAAACTCATCAAGTTAGACAAAAACTTCTCATTCAATATATAAAAACAAGATTAGACAAAAGTGAAATAAAAAACATAACATGGTAGCATAAAATAATATAAAAAATATTATAATAAAAAAATGGAGGAGAATATTTGTAAGATTAATGCATAAAATAGGTTTGGATTTTTGAGTTGGATGTGAGATAAGTGAGGTTTGAATTGTAACATAATACAATTTGGTTTGATTTAGTTCGATTTTTAAAATACAAACCGCAAACCAAACTGAACTGCACAATTTTGATAAAAAAATTATTCAAACACATCCGAATCAAATACAATTTTTTACATTTTTAATTTAATTTAATTTAATTTATGATTTTCTATTGAGATTGTTCGATTTTGAACCGTCTTATTCACAACTAGTTTTAATGGATAAACTTAAAATATAGTTTTTACTATTGAATTATTTCAAATATATCTACACGGAATTAGTTTTTACTACTGAGAATTTCAAAGTATCCCTTTTGATTTATTTATTTTTAATTTTTCTTTTCTTTCGAATTGTGTTGGCAATGTATTTTGTTTTCTTAGGTCATATATTCCCAAATTCTCTTTACTACTTCTTTTTTAGTTTATATATTTATGACGTTGATTAAAAAAATGAATATTTTTCTATTGAATAAGTTATTTCATTTTTTTTCTTCTTTTTATTAATTATTTTCAGGTTTAATTATAGATTTTATCTCTCTACTTTTATTGATTTATATAAATAGTTTTTTATTTCAAATTCAAACGGTTTTGAAATTCATCCATATTTTTTATTTTAAAATTTACTATAAGTTTATTTTAAATAACGTATTATAGATCAAAATCGTGGACATTCCATTGATTTTCAATTCAAAAAGTGAGAGAAATAAAAAATATTTAAATTAAAATTATAAAAAATAATTTTATGAATGAATAAAATAGAATGATCAAAATTATAATTAAATTTTATTTTTATTTACCTAAATTTACAAAGATCATTAATTAATTTTATAAAAAAATTATTTCTAGTGGTCAATTACATATTTGTTTGGTAATGTTCACGAAAAATATATATTTTAAAAAATATGAAAGTTGAGTAATTTGTTAAGAAAACTAACGTAAAAAGGAAAGATCTTATAAAAATATATTAATTAAATATTTTATGATAATTAAAAAATTAATACCGTCTCAAATATATGTCATTCTACTAAAAAAACATACTCGTTTTATTTATGTGTTCAAACGTGTAGAATGAGGATTTTTTTTTGTGTGAATGCCTTTAGTCCGATTTTTGATAAGCGGTTTTCGCATCGTTTTTATTAGTTATTTTATATTGTTATTTTTTTCTTTTTTTTTTGTCCGATTTACTTTCGTTTATCATGTTTTATCTTTTGATAGTTTGTTTTTGATATTTTCATACTTTAGTAACTATTTTGACGAAAAAGGAACCAAAACGAGTTAAACGTGAAAAAAAAGAAAAAAAATAAAATTTCTCTCATACAAAAATCATAGGCCTACTACAACCACCCGTAACACGCAGCCGTGTCTCTACATCTTTTCTTTCCTTTTTTTTATTTAAGTTGTTGGTGTTTTATATCTTCTAATTTGAGATATTTCCAAATGTAATGAACATTGATCACGTAGATTTAATCCATTATTAGAATTTCCATAGTTTGTATTTGTGCTTTTTTGAGTTTGAAAATTTTCATAATAAAAAGCTTGCAGCTTGGATGATCATCCTCATTTTTGTCTCAAAATCAATCATCTTATCCTTATTGAATTCTCTTGTGAATCTTCCTCCTCAAGATTTAAACCACAATGTTCCAAAATATTGGTTAATAGGTCACCATATGATGACCACATATTCCCCTCCCTCTTAGTCTCCCTCATGTGGCAGATCACCCACTTGTTCAATTTGCCTAAACATTGTTAGCTAGTAAACAAGTTAAATTAACATCAAATTTGAAGACGACCTAAGGTTGAACCTTTTCAGAGTGAGAATACTAATTGACACATATTGAATAAGATGAATATTTGGCGTACATAACCAACAATGAGAGAAAAAGGCAAGCCCAAATTTTGATTTGATAGGAGGATTGGGAAACAATATTAAAAATAAACTCTTCATTTTCCTCTATATCATTAGGTTTATACTATGAGTATGTGCAAGGAAGATCACATTTCTCAATAAACTCTTGAAAGGATAAGGAGATTTCTTGCTTATAAACCTCATAAGTGATGACTCGTCTTTGTAATTGAGATTAGAGTATCAAATCTCACGTATGTTCCTCCCCATGACTGATTGAGTATCCAATTAACCTATTTTATAATTATTTTGTTACATATAATGTTTGACGATACTAAAATGATAATCTCTTCAAGCAAAGACTACTGACATTCGGTCAAAGAGTGACATACATTACTATAGTTATAAGAATATTACTCTTAACATATATATATATATATATATATATATATATATATATATATATATATATGAATGATCAATATCTCATATTTATGACATGTGAGATATCATCATTAATTTACTCATATAATTATCCGAATTATAGTTGTCCTATTGAACCCTTAGATTCGACTATATATATACTTTAAAAATAACATCATTATATCTAATAATTTCTCACAATAAAAAGTAACCATTAATATTTTATTAAATTTATTAACTATTCTAAAAACCTTATTACTTAAAGAATAAAATCATTAATAATAATATTTTATTATAAATAATAAAAAAGAGTACATTTATAAAATTATTGTCCTCTATGATTTAAACCAACAATTACTAAATAAGCTATTGTGAGTACAATGAGTGATTACTAACTAGTTTAAGAGCAATGCATTATATTCATTAAGCATTCTATTCTATCCACTCCAACTACATTCTAGACTATCATTATTACCTCAAATACTAACCCAAACCACAAGAGATACGTAGAAGAAAACCATTAAAACCAAATATAAACATCATATCCTAAATTGTTTCAAAATTTAGCTGCTTGTTTCCCTGAGATAGGGAGAACGAGACCAAAAACAAAACCCATAAAACACAAAATAAAGGAAGCAAAACGTAGTTGCAAGTTACAACATCTCATGTGTGTGACTTACCAGTCTAGCATATCACAATATCAATGACAATCTCGTTAACCAAACTAGTTAAGACATCATTTTCCAACTCTAGAACAAGTTGTCTTGTTTCTTGATCATAATTCTTCCACTCTTCACATCTCTCCATCTCACTAATGTAGACATGTCGTCCTTCTTTCACTTCCCAACTCAAATACGGTTCTTGGGGTTTCCCTCGCATCCAATCATCAACTACATTGCAAAGGCTAAGATTCTTTGGATGATTAGCATTATTGTTTTCTTCAATGCTTTGTTCTAAGTAATCAAATAGTAGTTTCTCGGTGTTAATCATCAAACTGTTTAGCTCATCCTTGTTTTTGTTGTCTCCAATAATTGACTCAATTACTGACAATGAACATTGTTTTGAAGAATAGTTCTGTGGTTCGTCTTCTAGCTCTAAGCATTTGATCCTTTTCTCTAAAACCAATGGCTCCGATGAAGATATGTTCTCAAAATGTAGTGTCTTCTGTATATGTTTATTTTCTGCTTCTGTAATTGTAAACATTGCTTTTATTTGTCAGATAAAATAAAACAATCTATTTATACGTAAAACTATTCAAATTTTTGTGATATTTTGTGGTTGAAAGGATATAAGAATGACCTTGGAAAAAAGAATTAATCATGAAACTAGATTTCATCTCTTCTTCATCTTCAAATGGGCAATCTAGTATTGATACAGGGCTGAATTGTTCCTTCTCATTTGACCAATCCTGTAATCATATACAGCCTTTCAATAAGTACATATTTTCAAACTGTAATTTATATACTTGATCAAAATTTCTAATTAAATTAAAAGAAATCCTCATTCAAATGATTATGAATAGTAATCGATAGCGTTGGGTAAAACAAAAATGAATAAAGATTTATATAAAATTCAAATTTGTAGTAAAGATATTTACCAAACTACCCCTATATTTGAATTGGAGAACAACTAGTGTTGAGCAGTGATGCTGTGTCAGCAAGTGCAGTGAGTTTCAGCGCCGTGGATGGCGCTTTGGTGTACAACACTGCCCTTGGATGACTCGCCTCTAGTTAATTGCATGGTGTACTCTATTATAAACTAATAAAATTATGTGAATATTATTTCAATTGTTTTAATTAATGTTTTTTCAGATGAACATACAGTACTTTTCTAATTCTAAGATAATTATTTATTTATTTTTATATTTATAACAATTTATAATTTGAAACCGAACAGAAGAAGTATACAATAGAATGAAAAGATTGAATTTCGAAATGACTTAATTACCCCATGCGTTACGGCTTCTATCTTGTGCTGATGGAGAGGTCCGTCTTTGACGCCGTCAACTAGGTCATTTTCAGTGGAGCTGTCGGAGGAAGTAGCGTTTGATGAAAACGTGAATTCACTTTCTCCCCAGCTGTTACCGCAACAGCCTGAAGAGACGGTGGTGGTGGTTTTGGGAGTGAAAACAGTATCCTCATCGAACGACGTCGGTTTATAATCTCGTTCCTGGATAAGAAGTTCCCGGAAAGATCTCCTACGCCTCAGTGCACCTTCTCTTCCCTCTTCCTTCCCAGCTTTTCTCCAGAACCTTCGGCTTAACAGCTTCCTCGAGAAGCTTCTAGAAAGAACACCGGTAGAAGCTTTCTTTTGTGAGGACAATGACTTGATGGCTGTTATTACTGCTCCGGAAGCTCTCTGCAGAGCGGTTACGGTGGGCTGCCGTCGAGGGAGTGTACTTGTAGTGCTCCTCTTCTTGCGTTGTAGTTTGAGATCTTTTTCCTTGACAAATCCAACGGTGGTGCAGCATTGTCTTCGCGGGAATGATTTGAAACCGCTCGATGAACACGAACTCAGATCGTCCCTGAGGTAGTCTTTGAGTAAAAGGGTAGGCTTTGAAGCACATTTGGTTGGTTTTATTAGTGAATGATCGCGACGAGAAGGTTTGCAAATATTTGAAGCCATGTGTGTTTCCTTTTAGAAGAAAAAGGAAGAAAAAAAGCAGCTAGGAGGAAGAAAATGAACTATGGTTAAAAGTATAGATACACTGCTATTTATATATAGATGGATAGGAGAATTGAGAAGAACTTGGGAAAGAGAGAAGAAGGTTCGGAAGTGAAGATCTGAAATCTTGAAAGTATTGAGTAGGAAGAAGACAAAGGTAAGTGAGAGACTTGTAATGACAGTATCAAAATTAATATAACTGCAAGGGGATGGTTGCAGAGAGAAGAAGCAGCTAGGATGCTTCTTAATTCATATTCATATGATGAATATGTGTGTGAGATGAAATTTGAATCTCAGGTGGAGGATTACTTTATTATATTATATTTGGCTCAATGTTTAAACTTTGGACTATCACTAGACCTGTTTTTGACTCTTTAGGAATTTCACACTCGTGAGTGATAGTTAGACATGTGTGCACGTGTATGAGATCTCTCCTGGTTGACTTCTGTGAGACAGCAATCTCCTTGTTGTTTTTTGTCCTATTCAGATAGGTACGTTTGTATTTAAAATTAATATTTCACACATTTTAAAGTTGCCATTTGTAATAATTTGATACCTTTTCTTCTACTTATAAATTAAAACTAAAGTACTATCTGGAAATTATTAATAATTTTGATTTATGAAACACAAGGGTTAACTTGATTCATGATGATGTGGTCTTTATTAGAAGTAAGTAAGTTTTGGGTGGAGAAATTGTTTAAGTATTCGGGAGAGATATGAATTCTTTTGAAAAGGAAAAATGTACTATCTAATGTTTATAATTTTTGGTTTGATACAAACTCAACTACATTATTTCTATTTAGTGCATTTTTAAATTAACGATTAGAATTGTGTCATCACAAATTTAATTTAATGATGGTAAATCATCATCTAAAATTTTCTTTATTATTTTAAAAAAATCGTAACTTATTATTATCTTTTAAACATCACTCTAGAATAGGCTTCTAGATGGTTGGTCTACTACAACACAAATATGTGTTTAAAATTCCTAAGGTCCACCCCTTTAAACTTGATTTTACTACTTTAAGTAAATATTTTAACTTGACAAAGTTTTCGTGCTTGAGAGATTATTAAAGATATCAGTTGCTTAGCCATATGTCTTCATATACTCCAACTACACATCGTTGTTAGATACCCACTCTCTAATATAGTGATAATGTGTGCTAATGTGCTTACTTCGATCATTGAAGACAGGGTTATTTGACAAAGCTATTGATTACTTGTTGTCTATGAATATCTTGGTCGACTCCTTTTGCGACAAACTCAACTCTTTTGATAGGTTTCACAACAAGATTGCATGACAAACACATGATGTGTAGTGCGCCCCTCATGTGGAAATAGTGACAATTAGATGCTTCTTTGACATCCATGAAAAGGTTGTGTTTTCGATGTAGAAACAAAGCCACAACTACGATAAATAATATTTTTTATGACTATTTTCACCTCGAACATATCAAAAAATGAGCGTATAAGTCTTGGGAGCGACATGTTTGATTTTTTTTAAAAACATGTTTTTCCTCGATTTAATAAAAAATCGAGGTAATATAGCTATAACTGAGCGTCATATTTTCTCCATAAAAAATAATAAATATATTACGTCAGTGCTTTTTAAAACCGAAGGAATATAGCTATAAGGGAACATGCTTTGAATCCCTGTAACTGCATTTAAGGTTTTTTTCAATGATTTCTCATTTGGCACCTTATGATCTTCCCTTTTTTTCTTAGTTAAATTTTTTTTTCATTTTTTTCTTATTAATTGGTAATACTCAAAAATTTTGTTATCAATAAAAACGAATAGGCAATAATATGAAAGGAAATATTTCATTAATTAAAAACAGGACAACAAATAACTATTCCACATTTTCAAAATTTTAACTCCACACAACTTCAATAGTATCACTATTAACTATCTCTAACTGAGAGAAAAGTTCATAAAGAACTCTTCCATATGGTATGAGGAAAGTAATTTCCTCCCTAGAGATGATTATCGTTTCTTTTAAGTTAAAAATGGTAAGAGGAAGATTAACTATGATGTTCTTGGTAAGGGATAACAAGAGATGTTTGTCATTCCATGTAAGTGTTTCCAGTTGTTTCTCTCTTGGACGGAGATTGATATTCTAGTGATATGATTCCATTACGCTTTTGAATATGGATGATCATTGTTATTCTAGTGATATGATTCAAATGCACGTCATAATTTATTTATTTTTAGAAACAGAAACCACATATTACCTCGGATTTTAACAAAACCGAGGGAACAATCAACTTACTATCTCGATTATTCAAAAAATATGAGGGGGAAAACAATTCAGAAACCTTTTTTATTATTATAATATTTTTTTGTAAACTAAATAATATATCTCGTCGGTTTCCTTAATAACTGAGGGATAAGATAATCAGATTTTACTATAAAAGCACTCGTTAAACAGATTTTACCATAATCCTAACTTATATGTAGTCGCTCTAAACTCAAACGCATCATTCTTTTGGGATCCATCTCACAAAATGGTGTTGATGTTGTTGTTGTATTTAGAAACTTGAGAAAGTTCTCTATGATGGATTGCAAGTGCAGAAAAATATTTTTTCAATATTGGAACAGATAATTCCTTTAAAAATTGGATGCATTCAATGGTTGGAACAGATAACTCTTAGAAATTGGATGCATGCAATATTTGAAACACATGACTTCTTACACCAAAATTATTCTTTTGTTGTATTATTATTTTTCAATATTATGTGTAAACAATATAATTTTAAAAAAAAACTATGTCCACCTCGGTTTTTGATGCGTTTGGTTTTCGCAAGTATACGAACGCGTCAGAGTAATATAAAAGATTATCGAATCCACAGAGACCAAGTGTCAATCTATCGTTATCTATCGTTATGGTGTTTATCAAAGGCAATCGAAATAAGTGTTTTTGTAGTGTGCAACGAAAAGTAAAGTGTTGAAATAGATTTGTAATTGATAAAGACATGGTCGAATGTAATTCACGTAATCAATGGATAATCCAAGTACTTGCTAATAGAGCTACTTATGGAGAATGTTTCCTACTTTGAAAAGAACTAATTTAACATGAACTATCGCTTTCGCGTATTCAGAACCGAGTTGTACTCCCTAATCAAACCCTCTTATTGTCACTTATAAAAATGCGCGCATTGCGTTAGAGTAGTAAACCTATTTTTAAGAAATATAGTATCTTGACTAAGTCGAAAAGTATTATAACCTGGACTTCTTAACCAAAAGAGGTTCTTACGAACCAGACTCTAAACTTATAAACGCGTCCGAAAATAGTTTTAAAATCTCTTTTCTTCTTAATGTTAAAAACTCCTAATGAACTAGACAAAGCGCTTTCGCTGTTTTTGAAATAGTTAAAAACAATTAAGTTTAAATAGACGTTGGACGGCTTTCGATCTTACCCAACGGAATTGAAGTGCGGGAAAACTTAATTTGAAAGTTAAAATAGTCCTTAAGTGTTTCTACGAACAATTGTACGGATTATCGGTTCAATTATGATCCTTACATTCTAACCTTATAAATTTAGCTAGACATGGTAAAGTAAAAGTGCATTAAAATAAATAAAAGTAGTGCGAGTGCGGAAAATAAATAAAAGTAGTGCGAGTGCGGAAAGTAAATAATTTAAAGCGAGTGCGAGGAAATAAATAATTTAAAGCGAGTGCGAGAAATAAATCAAGTAAAAGCGAGTGCGGGAAATAAATAAAGTAAAAGCGAGTGCGGGAAATAAATAAAGTAAAGGTGAGTGCGGGAAATAAATAAAGTAAAGGCGAGTGCGGGAAATAAATAAAGTAAAGGCGAGTAATAAAAACCTGCTTCAATCGGAGGGCTGAGTAAATTAAAATGCGGAAAAGAAAATGGCGGCAGGATTAACTTCCTTCCAAAGTGCTCCAAACTCGATTACAGACTCTATCACAGACTTGATGACACAATTGTGGTAACACTCCAATGCGAAGCGATTACCACTATAAAATACTGAATATATGCCTAAGTGAAACAAATTTGCTTATGAGTTTGCCTCTGCTCTAAGTTTGGATGATTGTAAAAGTGAATTCGCGTTTCTATTTATAAGCAAGTAAAAAGATGGAAATGACTTGGATGCCCTTCAACTTGAAAATAGGAGGGAACCATTTTTCCTCTTGTGGCGCCCGCCACAAGGCCATGGCGCCCGCCACAAGCACAATATGGGGCGCCTTAGTGGAAGTAGTGGGAAAACGTGGGAGTTGATGGAAGTTGAATTTGACACGTCATGGCTTGGTCTGTGGCGCCCGCCATTGGCTAGGCGATAAGCACAAAATGCTGAATTTTAGGGTTTTTAGCCCTTTTTCGCTCCTTTTCTCGATCGGGGCTCCGATTAAAGTAAAAACCTGAAAACAAAGGAAAACACAGTAATAACACAACAAAATGATAATAAAACAGCTAGAATGTATGTGAAATCAGAGTCGAAAATACGTAAATTTTAGTGTGATCAAACTCTCCCACACTTAAACCTTTGCTTGTCCTCAAGCAAAACATTAAAAAGCTCATAAAAGAAAAACTGGTGTAAACGAGTGCTTCAGGTAAAAATTCTAAGTTCAAGTTGGGATGTAGTGATAGGTACTAACTGAGTGAACTAAGGGTATCATGATGACACTAATCCGCGAATACGGACATAAACTTCATTCCTATATTAACCAACCCATATTATCCCACAATACCTAGGCCTGCCTCTTCATCTCTTTTTGTGTCCTTTTCATTCAGGCGCAATCACATTAAGCCCGTTATCCGTACATGCTTCATAGTAGAGTGGCCTATTAGTGATTATGATCTGAGCATGGGTTTTTTGGCACATAAATATGTGTAAACCCTTTTATTGGACCCAACTGTAGTTGTGGGGGATCAGATCGTAATCCGCCCTACCGAATTCAGTGCCAGATACCTCTGAACCAACCAACAGTGGGTACTGCTTTTCTTTTTCTTTTTCTTTTTCTTTTTGTAGAAATTTTTTACAATCCTTTAGTTTAAACGACTTTGTGAGGGTCACCTATACCGGAGTTGCCTTTTTGCTTTATTTTGTTTTTTTGTTTTTCTGGATCATTCACTTATTTGCATCGGTCCCCTACATAGAGGATGCGTAGGCCGGAGCTGACTGCTGAGATAAACTACTAAGGACTCATACGGAAATGATGATTAAGGCCATGGTATATGGGGTTTCGGGAATGATTCCTATATTTACGAAGCTTATGGTGCTAAAACAGATACTGATGTTTCGCAAAGTTCTCCCAAGTCACCGCATCCTTACTCAAAACATGTCCTTAAAACCTGAAAACTTTCGAAATAACACTATTTTCTTTTGCAAAAATTTTTGGTGGGGCTAAAGGTATGGGGAGGTAGGATTGTACTAAGGATCTACTATATTTGGTGACTCGTCAGTCTCATGCATTATACTAAAAAGCAAAATAAACAACTAAAAGGAAATAAACTATCTAAAAACAACAAAGAAAAAGCGATAAACGAGAAAAGCAATAAAGAAAAGACGATAGAGTCTCCTCCCACACTTAAATCGAACATTGTCCCCAATGTTTCGAAATAAGATAAGGAAGAGTTACCTGGCAACCTATTGCTGACCACTAGTGCCCTCACCATCCTGAGGTGGACGACGTGATCGGGTACGACGACGGTCTCTCTGATCCATCCTCGCCTGTAGGGCATCCTGAGCGGTCCTCACCTCTCGAAGGTTACCTATAATGGAACCTTGAGTGGCTTCAATTAGTGCCATGTGTCTCTGGTGGTATTGTTGCTGACGGGCTTGTGTATCTGTGATCACTTGCAGGGACTATAGAACAGTATCGTAGGACCTGTATGTCCTCCGCTGCGATTCTTGCATGAAGTTCATATTATCCGTCATTTGTTGCTGGAGGGTAGAGAGTAGGTCATCACGCCTTTGCTCTCTAGCCAGGTGGTCATGCCACATCTCCTCTGTAATATAGAAGCCAGGAGTGGTACCTGCAGAAGAAGAAGTTGGTGCGGTGTGTGGTGGTGAAGGATGATGGGGGGACACATGTGGTACGGGAGATCTCTCTCGCCGATCATATTCATCATCAGTGTCTGGTTCCGGTGAAGCTGGTGGCTAAGGAATCGGATACTCAACTCGATACTCAGTGCCTCCATACAGTGCTGATCAGGGTAACTTGTGGGTGCCATAGGGCGCTGATACAAAGCAATGTAGCGCTCCCTCTGAGCATTGTCTCTATAGGCAACATGCATGTCATCAAAACCCTACATCCTGTAAAAGTTAGGAAAGTGATCCTGAAAATGCAAACCATTCAAATCTTAGTCTCAATGCAAAATAAAATAAAAATAAAAATAAATGTAAATAAATGCGAAAAAAGTAAAATGAAAAGAAAAACCATGCCTCCCACGCAGCGCTTGTTTAACGTCATTAGCTTGACAATCAGAATTTATACACCTATAGTAGTAGGAATCGGTGGATCAATCAGGGTGTGGCTTGAGTAGTATGCTGGAATGTCTCGTCCTTCGTAGAGCTTCAGTCTTTGTCCATTTACAATGAATGGAATACAGGTTTGGTTCTTGATTTCTACGGCTCCTGATCTCAGAATCTTGGATACTTCGAAAGGACCAGTCCATCTTGAACGTAGCTTTCCAGGGAAGAGTCGTAACCTAGTGTTGAAAAGGAGAACAAAATCGCCTACATTGAAGTTTTTTCTTTACTATTCTTTTGTCGTGATAGGCTTTTGTCCTCTCTTTATATATTTTTGCATTCTCGTAGGCAGATTTCCTAAGTTCTTCTAATTTATGAATGTCTAGGGTACGCTTTTCTCCAGCAGCTAGGTAGTCTAAATTCAAAGTTTTAATGGCCCAATAGGCTTTATGCTCTAACTCAAAAGGTAAGTGACAGGATTTTCCATAAACTAGTTGATATGGAGTAGTTCCTATAGGGGTTTTGAAAGCGGTTCTATAGGCCCATAATGCTTCTTGAAGCTTCTGAGACCAGTCTCTCCTAGAAATAGAAACAGTTTTCTCTAGGATTTGTTTTATCTCCGTATTAGATACTTCTACTTGACCACTAGTTTGTGGGTGGTATGGTGTTGCTACTCTATGCCTAACTCCATATTTTCTTAAAAGTTTGTCAAATATTCTCGATATAAAGTGTGATCCTCCATCGCTTATGACTAAACGTGGTGTTCCAAATCTAGGGAATATATAGTTTTTAAATAGTTTGATTACTACCCTAGTGTCATTTATGGGTGCGGCTATAGCTTCAATCCACTTAGACACATAGTCTACGGCTACTAAGATATTCCTGTTTCCTAAGGATGGTGGAAAAGGTCCCATGAAATCTATACCCCATACGTCAAAGAGTTCTACTTCCTGAATGTTTCTTAAGGGCATTTCATCTCGTCTTGAAATGTTTCCAGTGCGTTGGCATCTATCACATTTGACAATGTAAGCATAGACATCACGCCACATGGTAGGCCAAAATAGGCCAGCTTGAAGAGTCTTGGCGTATGTCTTAGAGGTGCTCGCATGTCCACCATAAGGTGCAGAATGACAATGCTCGATAATACTATTTACCTCTTCTTCTGGAACGCAACGGCAAAAGATGCCATCTTTACCCCTTTTGAAAAGGAGCGGTTCGTCCCAATAGAAGTTTCTCACATCGTGGAAGAATTTCTTCTTGCGGTGGTAGTCAAGATCAGGGGGTACTATATCAGCAACTAGGTAATTAACGAAGTCTGCATACCAGGGTACGTTACTTATTACTAAGGAATTTTGGGGGTGCTCATAAGGATCTAGGTTATTATCTTCAATGGTTTCTACTTTAGCTATCAGTCTATCATAGGCGAAATTATCATTTATGGGTACTAGTTCAGGTTTTAGATGTTCTAGCCTAGAAAGATGATCGGCTACTACATTTTCAGTGCCTTTTTTATCTCTTATATCTAAATCAAACTCTTGTAGTAATAGAATCCATCAGAGTAACCTGGGCTTGGCATCTTTTTTACTTAATAGGTAACGAATGGCAGCATGATCGGTGTAAACAATAATTTTTGCTCCTACTAGATAAGATCTAAATTTGTCTATAGCGAAAACTACAGCGAGTAATTCTTTTTCAGTTGTTGCGTAGTTAAGTTGGGCAGCATCTAGGGTTCTACTGGCATAATAAATGGCATGTAATTTTTTATCTTTCCTTTGTCCTAGAACGGCTCCAACTGCATAATCACTAGCATCGCACATTATCTCAAAAGGTTCCGACCAATCGGGCGGTTTCATAATGGGTGCTGAGATTAGTGCTTGCTTTAAAAGATTAAATGCGTCATTATATTTTTCATCAAAAATGAATTCAGCATCTTTCATTAAAAGTCCGGTTAACGGTTTAGTTATTTTGGAGAAGTCGTTAATAAAACGCTGGTAGAATCCAGCGTGTCCAAGAAAGCTTCGGACTTCTCTGATGGTTTTTGGGGGTTTTAGGTTTTCTATAACTTCTATTTTAGCTTTATCTACCTCTATACCTTTTTCGGAAACTATATGTCCTAAAACTATTCCTTCGGTCACCATGAAATGACATTTTTCCCAATTTAACACGAGGTTCACCTCCACGCATCTCTCCAGGATTTTCTCAAGGTTAGCAAGACAATTGTGGAAATCGAATCCGCAAACCGAGAAATCATCCATAAACACTTCCATGATACCATCTAGGTAATCTACGAAGATTGACATCATGCAGCGTTGGAAAGTAGCTGGGACGTTACAGAGGCCGAAAGTCATTCGTCTGTAGGCAAAAGTTCCATAAGGGCATGTAAAGGTAGTTTTTTCTTGATCTTCGGGGTGAATAGGTATTTGGAAGAATCCAGAGTATCCATCTAGATAGCAGAAGTAGGAGTGCCTGGCTAGACGCTCCAACATCTGGTCTATAAATGGTAAAGGGAAATGGTCCTTCCTAGTTGCTTTATTTAATTTTCTATAATCTATACACATCCGCCATCCTCCTTCTAAGCGTTTTGCTACATGTTCGCCTTTATCGTTTTGCACGACTGTGATGCCTCCCTTTTTAGGTACTACATGCACAGGGCTCACCCACTTACTATCCGAGATCTGGTAGATTATACCTGCCTCAAGTAACTTAAGAACTTCCTTCTTAACAACATCACTCATTATAGGGTTTATTCTTCTCTGATGCTCCCTAGAGGGTTTTGAATCTTCTTCTAGCGAAATCCGATGCATGCATACGAATGGGCTTATACCTTTCAGGTCAGAGATATTATATCCTAAGGCTAAGGGATATCTTCGTAAAACGTCTAAAAGTTGGTTCGTTTCCCCTTGGCTCAAGGTAGCACTAACTATAACTGGACGGTTCATCTTTTCATCGAGGAACTCATATCTCAGGTTCTTAGGCAGTTCCTTAAGTTCTAAGGTTGGTTTCTTAGGGCATGGCATAGGATCTGGAGTAAGGGATAAACATTCGTAAAGGTTATCATCGATGTAAGGTTCTTTAAAGTCATCATCTTCCTTTATGGGGGTTGATGGTAACTTAATTGTTTTTATAATTTCTTTTTGTTCTAATTCTCTAACACATTCATCAATGATATCTAAGGCATAACATGAGTCTCCCATCACAGGTGCCATAAGAAATTTCGAAAGTATAAATTCTATTTTCTCGTCACCTACCTCAAATGTCAACTTTCTTTTCTTGACATCTATTATGGCTCCTGCAGTCGATAAGAATGGTCTACCTAGAAGGATTGGTATATCATTGTCCTCTTTGATGTCCATGATGACAAAATCAGTAGGGATAAATAGTTGACCTATCCTAACAGGGACATCTTCTAAAATGCCTATCGGATATTTGACAGATCTATCGGCTAACTGAAGTGACATCTTAGTGGGTTGTAATTCTCCTAAGTTTAATCTCTCACAAACTGATAGAGGCATTAAGCTCACATTAGCTCCTAAGTCTAGAAAAGCTTTTTCGATGACATGATTACCCAAAAGGCAAGGAATGGAGAAATTTCCAGGATCTTTATCTTTCTTTGCTAATTTGTCCTCGGAAATAGCATTACATTCCAAAGGCTTCGGATCGTCAAGTCTACGTTTGTTGGTAAGGATGTCTTTCAGAAACTTTGCATAAGAAGGTATTTGGGTGATGGCTTCTGTGAAAGGGTTTTCTACATGAAGTTTTTCTATAACTTTAATAAATTTTTGATATTGTTTATTGGTCTGGGTTTGTTTAAGTCTTTGCGGATATGGTATAGGTGGTTTATATGGCGGGGGTGGTACGTAAATTTTATCTTTAGGTTCTTCTCCTTTCTCTCGACCTTCCTGGTTTTCAGATTCCTCTGGTTCCTTTACTTCGTCCGGGGGTTTGGTACATTCCTTAGAAGTTTCGGGTTCACTCAATCTTGGGTTTGGTGGCTCATCATAAGCGTTCCCACTTCGTAGGGTAATGGCATTGGCTTGTCCTCTCGGATTTTGTTGAGGTTGTCCAGGGAATTATCCTCCAGGTGTAGTCTGAGGGGCTTGGTTTAAAGCTACCTGAGAGATCTGGGTTTCAAGCATCTTGGTATGAGTAACTATTTGGTCAACCTTGGTTCCTAACTGAGTAATCAATTCGTTAACATGAATGTTTTGGTTCATGAACTCCTTGTTTTGTTAGGTTTGAGCGGTGATAAAAATTTCCATAATTTTCTCAAGGCTCGACTTTGGTGGTACAGGTTGCATAGGTTGATTTGATCTAGGGGCTTGATAACTAGGTCTCGGAGGTGCATTATTTTGAATAGGGTTGTTGTTTTTATAGGAGAAGTTTGGGTGATTCCTCCATCCAGGGTTATAGGTATTTGAATATGGGTTCCCTTGGGTGTAGTTCACTTGCTCATAGTGGGTTTCGTTCAATAGACTGCATTCTGCGGATTGGTGTCCTTGGGTTCCACATATCTCACAATCCGACGAAACTGCGGCTACAGTATTCGGGTTCGTGCACATATGCTCGACTTTTAAGGCTAATGCGTCCATTTTAGCTTGCATCATGTCTATAGAGCTTAGTTCATGCACTCCTCCTTGGGCTTCCTTCTTCTCAACTGTCGCTCGTTCGACTCCCCATGATTGATGGTTTTGAGCCATATCTTCAATGAGGGCACTAGCTTCAGGATAAGGTTTGTTCATCAGAGCACCGCCTGCGGCAGCGTCGATGGTCATCTTTGTGTTATAGTGAAGTCCATTATAGAAGGTTTGAATGATTAACCAGTTTTCTAATACATGATGTGGGCATGCTCGTAACAACTCTTTATATCTCTCCCAAGCTTCAAACAACGATTCTTCTTGGTTTTGGGTAAATCTAGTTATATGGTTTCGAAGAACGGCGGTCTTACTCGGGGTAAAATATCTAGCAAGAAAAACTCTCCTAAGGTTATCCCAAGTCGTAATGGAATTGGGTGGAAGGGAATCTAACCATGATAGGGCTTTATCTCTGAAGGAAAAAGGAAATAATCTTAAACATATTCCTCAGGAGAAGCTCCATTGGTTTTAAAAGTATCTGCTAATTGAAGAAATATTTTTAAATGTTGGTTAGGGTTCTCGGTAGCGAGACCCACAAATTGTCTCTGTTGCACTAGTTGCAATAGGGATGGTTTAAGTTCAAAATTATTGGCTGGAATGATTGGGTTTACTATACTAGAACTAGGTTCTTCATTAGATGGTTGAGCGAAGTCCCTAAGAGGTCTTTGGTTTTGATCTTCGGCCATAGCTCTCTTAATTCTATGAAAGAATAAACGTGCGCGAGCGTAACGTTCAGGTTCCGCCAGAGGGTATACTAAACTTAAACTTCCGGTGCTGCGAGTTCTTCCCATCGACCGGCGGGAAATAACCTAAGTCTAAACGATATAACAACAGAAAAATGAAATTTGACGAAATTGGTCCCCGGCAACGGCGCCAAAAACTTGATGCGTTTGGTTTTCGCAAGTATACGAACGCGTTAGAGTAATATAAAAGATTATCGAATCCACATATACCAAGTGTCAATCTATCGTTATCTGTCGTTATGGTGTTTATCAAAGGCAATCGAAATAAGTGTTTTTGTAGTGTGCAATGAAAAGTAAAGTGTTGAAATAGATTTATAATTGATAAAGACAGGGTCGAATGTAATTCACGTAATCAATGGATAATCCAAGTACTTGCTAATAGAGCTACTTATGGGCAATGTTTCCTACTTTGAAAAGAACTAATTTAACAGGAACTGTCGCTTTCGCGTATTCAGAATCGAGTTGTACTCCCTAATCAAACCCTCTTATTGTCACTTATAAAAAGGCGCGCATTGCGTTAGAGTAGTAAACCTATTTTTAAGAAATATAGTATCTTGACTAAGTCGAAAAGAATTATAATCTGGACTTCTTAACCAAAAGAGGTTCTTACGAACCAGACTCTAAACTTATAAACGCGTCCGAAAATAGTTTTAAAATCTCTTTTCTTCTTAATGTTAAAAACTCCTAATGAACTAGACAAAGCGTTTTCGCTGTTTTTGAAATAGTTAAAAACAATTAAGTTTAAATAGACGTTGGACGGCTTTCGATCTTACCCAACGGAATTGAAGTGCGGGAAAACTTAATTTGAAAGTTAAAATAGCCCTTAAGTGTTTCTACGAACAATTGTACGGATTATCGGTTCAATTATGATCCTTATATTCTAACCTTATAAATTTAGCTAGACATGGTAAAGTAAAAGTGCATTAAAATAAATAAAAGTAGTGCGAGTGCGGAAAATAAATAAAAGTAGTGCGAGTGCGGAAAGTAAATAATTTAAAGCGAGTGCGAGGAAATAAATAATTTAAAGCGAGTGCGAGAAATAAATAAAGTAAAAGCGAGTGCGGGAAATAAATAAAGTAAAAGCGAGTGCGGGAAATAAATAAAGTAAAAGCGAGTGCGGGAAATAAATAAAGTAAAGGCGAGTGCGGGAAATAAATAAAGTAAAGGCGAGTAATAAAAACCTGCTCCAATCGGAGGGCTGAGTAAATTGCAATGCGGAAAAGAAAATGGCGGCAGGATTAACTTCCTTCCAAAGTGCTCCAAACTCGATTACAGACTCTATCACAGACTTGATGACACAATTGTGGTAACACTCCAATGCGAAGCGATTACCACTATAAAATACTGAATATATGCCTAAGTGAAACAAATTTGCTTCTAAGTTTGCCTCTGCTCTAAGTTTGGATGATTGTAAAAGTGAATTCGTGTTTCTATTTATAAGCAAGTAAAAAGATGGAAATGACTTGGATGCCCTTCAACTTGAAAATATGAGGGAACCGTTTTTCCTCTTGTGGCGCCCGCCACAAGGCCATGGCGCCCGCCACAAGCATAATATGGGGCGCCTTAGTGGAAGTAGTGGGAAAACGTGGGAGTTGATGGAAGTTGAATTTGACACGTCATGGCTTGGTCTGTGGCGCCCGCCATTGGGTAGGCCATAAGCACAAAATGCTGAATTTTAGGGTTTTTAGCCTTTTTTCGCTCCTTTTCTCGATCGGGGCTCCGATTAAAGTAAAAACCTGAAAACAAAGGAAAACACAGTAATAACACAACAAAATGATAATAAAACAGCTAGAATGCATGTGAAATCGGAGTCGAAAATACGTAAATTTTAGTGTGATCCGTTTTTAACAAAACTGATGGGATAAATTAGTGTGATGATTTTAGATATTGATCATCGTCTTTAAACAAATTATTGTCGTCCATTTCATGATTCTCAATTCTCAAGACATTACCATTAGCGATCCGCGTGAAACCTAAAAAAATCATTATAAAGGTCTTCTGATATTTATAACTTATAAAGAAGCGTCATGAAGCGCTTGAAACTATCTATATCTTCCACTTTAACTTTTATCATTAAGAGTTCTCTATGAAGGATTGCAAGTGCAGAAAATTATCTGGGTTCAAGGTTTGTGTTTTTAAATATTCATTTGAGCAGAAAATCATTTATTTTTCTAACCCCTTTTTTTCTAACTTTTTTTTTCTGTTTTATATCAGAAACAAATAACTACAAGGTGAAACATTTGATTTTGCCCAAATATCAAAGAGTCGAAGATCCAACATATGATCTTCAACGATAAATTAATTTTTATTTTAATATTCTGTGTAAACAATGTAATATTCTGAGTAAACATTGTAGTTTGTAAACGAATTATTATTTTTTATTTTCTGCGTAAACAATGTAACAAATTTCAATTAAAAAAAATGTCTCTTACCCCTCGGTTTTATTATAAACTGAGATGTATGAGGCACTAGTTTTGTACATAATAAAAATGCAGATGTTAGGGTTCGAACCCATATGCAAATTAATTTATCCCTCGGTGTTTAATAAATCGAGGTGATAAGTCGTTACTTTTCATGACACTCTTCGTTACCCCGATACTACAACCGAGGTAAAATACATTTCGCGTCCGACGTTTAAAGCACTTTTGTAGTAGTGCATCTTTTATTTTTCGATCATCTATGTCTCCTCCCTAGTCTTTATCGTTATATCCAACAAGCTTATAATCATCAGAAATAGATTAGTACAAGCCTAAGTCTGTTGTAGTTTTGATGTAGCAAAGAATCATGTTTGTCGCCTTCATATGAGTTGTTGTTGGATGTTCCATATATCGACTGACAACTCTGACCGCATACAAGATGCCAGACCTCGTGCATGTTAAATCGTAAGCTTCCAACGAAGCTCTTAAAGAGTTATGGATACATAATCGTTCTCGTTCCCCGTGCTTTGATAAATTGATTCCATATTTGGCGTGCTGACTAGGTTTGCATCATCCATCTTGACCTTCTTGAGTACCTCCTTACCGTAGGCTTCCTAAGTGATTAAGATTATTGATCTCCTTGTTTCACTTGAATGTCAAGGTAGTAAGACATGAATCTAATTCCAGTCATCTCGAACTCATTTGTCATCTCTTTTTTGAACTCTTCAAACATGGTTGAATTGTTCCCCATGAAGATCAAGTTGTATACATACAAGCTGACAATAAAATTATCTCCACCTTGCGCTTTAATATAAAGTGTGTGCTCATATGAACACTTGATAAAGTTCTTCTCTTGGAAATACTTGTCAAATATAACATTTCAAGCTCTTGGGGCTTGTTTCAATCTGTAGGGTGCCTTTTTTTTTGTTTCAAGACCTTTTTTTCTTCTCACTTGACTTCTTAGCCTTGTGGTTACTAAATGTAGACTTCTTCTTCAATTACCCCATTTAAGAAGGCTGACTTGACATTCATTTTATGCATCTTCCACTTGTTTTGAGCCTCCAACAAAATATTTAGTCTAACTATTTTTAATTGAGAAACTGGAGTGAATACATCATCTCGAACATTTTGATTATATCCTTTTTGCCACCAATCTTGCCTTGTATCTTTTAACTTCTCCTTTGGAGTTCTTCTTTGCTTTATACATTCACTTCACAGTAATCACCTTGTGCTCTTTTGGAAGCGAGGTTAACTCTTATGTGTCATTTGTCTTTATCGCCTTGATCTCTTCATCTATGGTAGTTCTCTAAGTCTTCTTCTCCAATATTTATTGGAAGTTCATGTGCTTGCAATCCACAAATATACAAAAAAAAAAGAGTAAGATTGTCTTACTTTGGCTACCTAGTAAATATCTTGCAAAATTATAAAGTGAGGAGTCCTTTAACTTGAGTTTTCTCTTTCTTCATAACTTGGGGTCGGTGAAGTCGGTGGGGTAGCAGGATCTTCTCTTGGTTCCTCTAGTTGCACACCATCTTCTTCAAATTTTGGAAAGAAGTTATAGTCTTCATTACTCGGTCTCCAATCCCATTCTCCATCTACGTCTAAGATGACATTTCTACTGATGATAGTGTTCCTCGTATCAGAACTATAGAGTTTGAGCCTTTTGAGTTTTTGTCGTAACCAATAAAGATGAACTTTTTTGCTTTGGTGACCCGATTTGCTGATAAGTGGTTTTTGCATCACTCTTATTAGTCATTTTACTTCATTATTTTCCCGTTTTCATTTGATTTATCTTCTTTTATCATGTTTTTTCTCTAGTAGCGTGTTTTTGATGTTTTTCAGCCTTTAATAAATATCTCGGACAAAAAAGGAACCTAAATGAGCAAAATACAGGAATTATGCGAAATGTCGGATTTTCCCATACATTTTTCAGAGGGTTGTTACGAGCACCTCTAGCATTTATTATGTGTCGTAGCAACTAATGTCCCTTTTCCCATTCAAAGCCTCTCCCAGTACAAAAACCAGGGGCCTGGTACGAGCGGCCGTAGCAGCTGCTACGGGCCATGACAGGTAGGCGAGGAATCCCTGATTTTCTTTCCTTTTCCAGAATTTTCTATTTTTGTTTTGGGATCTGTGCACTTCTTGATTCAGAATATTTTATCTTGATAGACATTGATCAGATTTATTTTGTCCCACAATTAGGACTTTTGTTATAAAAACTCATAGTCTCTAAGAGTTTATGGAGGTAGATTTGGATCCACCTTTATATTAGTTATATGTTCTACGTATTTTATTTTTATAATTTTATATGTATTACTATGTATTCAAGTCTCCATTAGAGCATTGGATTTATCTCAATTCAAGTAAATTTTTTGTCAATCATGTTATTTTCATTCTTATTTACAATTGTCAATTTATGATTTTACCGTTAATCATGTTTTCAATTATGATCATTGCTTTAATTGTATTGTTCTTCACCATGAGGGAGTTGTCCACTAGGGACTAAGGGTCAACAAACCTAACTCATGACCATTCATAAGTTTATTCACTAATCAATTACGAGAATTTTAACAACGAGATTATTTTAAAACTTGAGTTTTTCATTCCAACACTTGTACGAGAGTAAAGAGTTTTTAGGTATCGACCGTAATCTGAAAGGATATTAATCGGTACCCGACCATAATCTGAAAGGATATTAATCGGTACCTGAAAGGATATAAATCTGATACAACTAAAGTGCTCAGAAGCGATTGAGAAAAGTTCCATCTTTTATAGTTGCACAAAGAAAAAATTCTCTGACAAATAATATGGCCATGTGAAAGCAGACGAATTATTCTCCTCAGACAGGACAATGTGCTAAAGAAAGTAGGTATTGTCCACACTTATCTATTTTCTATAACCGTGTCAGAATTCTTGTAATATAAGTGAAAGGATCATATGAATATGTCAGAGCATGGATTATGAACCCTAAGTCGTGTTTTTTTCAGAGAATTTTAAGTGATTTTTATTTAATATGTTTTACAAAAGTGTTTTTGAATTTAAGTTGTTTCATAAAACACATATTTTCGATCACTCAAGATATACACCAATAGAAAGGAATTCGGTAATCACCTTTGGTCTCTGTGGTTCGATAACTTTTACTACTTTACAAAGTTGTACACTTGCAGTGTGTCAAGTGATATTGAATTTCTTTTTAGTCACCGCATAGACTAGAGTTTTTTGTTGTTGCTATAGTTCTCTCGTTGCCCTTGTATGTAGAGAACTCGTTTTGATTATTCTATTTTGTTATCATAGAGATTAGAGCAACTTTTTTTCTTTTTTGCTATTTCTTTTATTATATGCATGAAATCTATCCAAAATATGGTCGACTATATGAATAATAACCATGGAGACTCTTATCCCATACCTATAATCCAGGGTGGATAGATTACCCAAACTTTTTCTACAATAACCACTCCCAGTATTCCGAGGAACCACCAAATTCTCAATCCAACCTTGAAATGTTAATGGAGAATTTTATTACGACACAAACTCGCTCTAACCTGGAATATATGATGGAAAGTGTTGTGGCGACACAAACTTACAAGAATGAAGAGTTTAGAAACCAAAATATCCATTCTAGTGGAGCTATCATGCCAAGAATATACCATACATCCTTAATCACTACAATTTTCCATTGTTCAAATTCCTTATGACATTTACCATTCCTTAAGCATTCAGATACTCATCATCAACACATATGATCTTTGTCTTTCTACAAAGTCAAAATCAACTAGCCATTGCTTGTTTCCACTTATGTGATTTAAGCAACTAGTGTCCATATACCACCAGTCAACCATTGTTCCACCTACATTCTCATATTTCGTCAATAGCACAAGTTCATCATCAAAATCTCTTCTGGCTATGTTGGCTTCTTCAACCTTGTTAACCTTATTTGACTAGCAATCAACAACAAAATGGTCAAACTTGTTGCAACTATAGCACTGAACCTTTCTCTTATCAAACTTCTCCTTTCCCTTATGAACATTATGATGTTTCTTATCATAATTAGAGAGTTTTAACTTCTGAACACCACCACCATTCCTTTTCTTGTTCTCTAGCCATGCTTACTTCTGGTTCTTCTTGACAAAGAAGCTTTAAGAGCCTGTTTTGTTTCCCTTTTAGAGTTTCTTTCAGTCATACACAACTTTTGTGCCTCTAAACTACTATGAAGCTCTTCAATTCGCATGGTGTTCGTTGTAAGAACAAAAATTGTTCTACAACAGATTCCATGATTTTGATGATAACAAAGGATGAAACCAAAAATGGCACCCTAACGAAAAGTTTCTAAGTGTGCAGGGTTCTAAGGAAAGAAGGAAGAGATCTGATGACGTCATCAGATACAGAATCATATCAGATACAAATTATCAGAAGACCAGAAGTAGAAACACGTTCAAGAAAGTCTAACTCTGAGCAAAACAACAAAATATCAGAAGCATCTGAACAAGAAGTACGCTCTAGAAGTTCTGACTCTGAACAACGGTATGTCAAACTCCAGAAGCTCTCAGCGCTATCTGAAGAAACCATCAGAACTCAAAAGAGATCAACATCAGAAGATCAGATAGCAAGATTCCAAGATTCCCAGAAACATGAAGACTCTGATCATGGATTTCCTAATAAAGAAAGAGTAACGTTAACTTCAAATAAAGGTTTGGAAATGGATTTCCTAATACAGAAAGAGACGTTAACTCCAAATTCAAATGAAAAGGAACTATATTTGGAAAGAAGTCATTCGAGGAGAAAAAGTAGTGTTGGCAAGAAGCTATATAAGTTATGGCATTAATTCAAATTATTGGCCATCAATTTCAACGACTACTTCACTCCTATATAAAGGACTGCAATCAACATTGAGAAATATCATAGAGAACATACTGAAACATCAACACACATAAAAACATTTTATTCTCTCAATCTTCACGAAGCTTTTGCTTAGAACGTGAAACACTTTTTGTTCTTACTGTTGTAATATTTGCTTATCTTAGAAGCACTCTAGATTACATAAGTCTTTATCTTTGTTGTATTTCCTCAAGTGACTCTGTGCAGTTTGTATACTTGAGAGGACTAAGAGATCTTTCTCTTAGACGTTGTTTGTAATCAATCTTTCAAGATTAGTGGATTAAGTCCTTGTTGAAGGCGAAATCACCTTGGCCGGGTGGACTGGAGTAGCTTTGTGTTATAAGCGAACCAGTATAAATTCCTTGTGTGGTTTTTATTTTAAAAAGTGCTTATTTTCCAAAACAATTCAAACCCCCCTTTCTTGTTTTTCTCACCTTCAATTGGTATCAGAGCTTGGTATGAACGTTTAAGCAATTTTCTTCTGGAACACAATTTTATCAGAGGGAAAGTTGACTCCACACTCTTTTGTAAGAACCTTAACAATGATCTCATGATATGCCAGATATACGTTGATGATATTATTTTTGGTTCAGTTAACGCCTCTGTTTGTCAAGAATTCTCTGAGTTAATGCAGGCAGAATTTGAAATGAGCTTAATGCAAGAACTAAAGTTCTTTCTGGGAATTCAAATTAACCAAACTTCAGAAGTTACATACGTTTATCAAAGCAAATACATTAAAGATGTTCTAAATAAATTTGATATGGCTGACTGCAACTCTGCAAAAACTCCCATGCATCCGATATGCATTCTTGAAAAGGAAGAAGTAAGCAAAAAGGTTTGTCAGAAGCTCTATCGAGGTATGATAGGCTCTCTTCTCTATCTGACTGCTACTCGTCCTGATATTCTCTTTAGTGTCTGTCTCTGTGCCAGATTCCAATCAGATCCTAGAGAATCTCATTTAACAGCAGTTAAGAGAATTCTCAAGTATCTGAAAGGAACTCCTAACCTGGGCCTGATGTATGAGAAAACATCAGAGTATAGACTTTCGGGTCACTGTGATGCAGATTATGCAGGAGATAGATTAGAACGAAAAAGCACATCTGGAAATTGCCAGCTTCTGGGAAACAATCTGATATCCTGGGCAAGTAAGAGACAGTCAGCTATTGCTCTATCTACTGCAGAAGCAGAATATATCTCAGCATCACTGTGCACAACTCAGATGCTCTGGATGAAGAATCAGTTAGAAGATCTGCAAATCTTCGAGAGTAACATTCCTATCTTCTGTGATAATACTGCTGCCATTTGTCTAAGTAAGAATCCCATTCTACACTCCAGAGCTAAGAACATTGAAATAAAACATCATTTTATCAGAGACTATGTTCAGAAAGGGATAGTAACATTGAAGTTCATTGATACAGATCATCAATGGGCAGATATATTTACTAAGCCTTTAGCTGAAGATAAATTTCTTTTTATCTTAGAAAATCTGAACATTCAAAATTGCCCTGAATAAATTGTGCCTCTGAAGATGTAAAATGAGACTCTGACATAAACAAACAAGTTTCTGTCTCTGACTCTGATACTTCTACCAAGTTAAGAAGATATCTGAGTTAGAAATCTCCAGGAACCAATCCTTTGGTATTCCTGAAGATCAGATACATCAAAACACGTGGAGCACTTAGCGTCTAACCTTGGAACTTCTAGACAGCTGTCCAGAAGAAATTCAAAGGCCAGACGATTGAGATCTCCTCGAGCAGTGTGCATACTGTTGGGATTAGACATTCATTAATGAGCCTTAATCATTTTTCCCCCAAGCGTGCTAACTTGAGTTCTGTGCTAACGCTGAATTGTGTGTCGTTTTGCATGTGTTTTCGTTTAGGGTATTTAAACACTCCTCTCACATTTCACACACTTATCACTCTCACTCACTCTCAAACCCTCTCTGAAGCATTTCTACAAACACTTCATCTTCATCTTCTTCTTCATCAACTATGGATGCTCAACAACAACAAGTTTTCAACTTTTCTCAACAAATGGAATCCAACACCACTGCCCAAAGTTCAAGCATTTCCACTCCAACAGTTACAGGCGTTTCCATTACTCCAGTGTACAAGGAACCCCATGTTCTTGATCGTGAACCTCATATCAACCTAGCAACCCCCTTTGAGGGACTGAAAGTTTTATGTGAAACACTGGTAGACTTCAACAACATGAAAAGGAATGGAGTAGATCTTACTGAAGAACTCCGTCAACAAGGGTGGGAAAACTACTTCCAAAGGCTTTATGGCCCTGTTTACCCAAATCTCATCAAAGAATTCTGGAGATTTGCTGACGCTGATGACCATTTCATCGTCTCCTACGTATTGGGGGTAAAGATATTGATTACTGAAAAGTCAATTGCTTCTTTACTGAACATGGAGAAAGATGGAGGAAGAAGGATCTACAACATCAACCCTAGGTCAAGGCGCATTGCTCAGGAAATAAATCCAACCATTTTCAAACTCAACACTGAAGGCAATCCTTCAAAGAACAAAGAACTTCATCAGAACCTCAGAGTATGGCTCAAGATCATTCTGGGAACCATTCATCATCGCCCAACATCAAACTCCTCTGACTACATCAATACAGATCAGAAGTGCATTCTGTATTGCATTCACAAGGGTTTGAAGCTCTGCCTTCCTACACTACTCTTCAGATATCTCAGAGACTCTGTAAGGAAGACAAGAAACAACATGAAACCCAGAACCTACATCCCCATGGGAAGACTGTTGTCTGATGTTCTGATCGAGAATGGGCTGGTAGATCATCTGGAGAAGAACAAACTGATGGAAGATCTGGCGATAGATACTGGAAGGCCTCTGAACGCCAGAAATCTCAAGAGCATGGGAATCTTGAAGAAGATTCAAGTCAGACCCATGCTGGACACCTCCTGGGACGCCTTGAAAGATCAGAGGAAGCTGCCCCATGGTCTTGCAAGGTTCTACAAGAATGAACCCAGAGAAGCTATCCTCTTCTATATGCAGCGTCTGAAGGATGAAGGAGTCGACATCTCTGACTTCAGACTGGACGATTGTCTAGATTCAGAAGAAGACTTTGTCAGGTTCAAAAGAGGTCCCTCTGAAAAGAAATCTTCAAAGGCCAAGAAAGCAAGACTAGGAGAGACTTCTGGAACCAGATCTCCAGCACCTCTGCAAGTAACTATTGGTAAGTCTGCTCCCTCTATTCCCTCTGAACGTCTTATGGCTTCTTCTACTCCTCTCCCAACACCACCTATATACACATCCTCTGAAACCCCACCTTCTACAACCAGAACCTCACAACCTCTACCCAATTTTAATCTTGCTCATACATCACTACCTCTATCTAAAACTGAAGAAATGAACCAAACCACTTCCTCTTCATCATCTTCAGCCCCAGAATCACCTCCATACCTTATCCTCTCCTCTGACCCAGAACACTCTGACCCTAACTCTCCAACCCTAGCCCAAATTCAGGCTCAAAACCTCGCTTCACAACAACCAACACAACCTGAAGTAACTTCACCACCACAACAAACAACAAACACACCCTCTGAAGCTCAACCCTCTGACCTCCACACCTCTGATATCACCCCGCCAAACACCTCCGTTGAACCTGAAGCTGAACCTGAACCTCTAACACTAAACCTCAGCCCTCCAACCTCTCCACCTCATACCTCTGAACCTGACCTTTCTATACCTACCCTTGAGGAAGCCATCATGTTGTTCGCAGGAGCTTCAGTTCAGAAGGTCAAGTCTCTGACCAGTAACTCTGGCATCAGTGATGATCCCGATTCTGTAAGGACACACTGGAATAGAGTCATTGGCTGGATGACCTCTGAGGCTTTTAAACTGAAGCACATCTCTGAACAAGTCAGAAACGACTTTATCAGAGATGCTGAGGCAAGACTACAGGAGAGACTTGCAAGAGAAGCAGAAGAAAAAGCCAGAAGGCTGGAGGAAGAAAGAGCAAGGGAAGCTGAAATCCTAAGGGCAAAGGAAGCTGAAGCTAAAGCTCTGGCCGATGCTGCTGCTGCTGCCGAAGCTGAAGCACAAGCTGCTGCTGAAGCTGAAGCAAAGGCCGCTGCTGAAGCACAGCAGGCTCTGATTCAGGGGGAGTCCTCATCTGTTGTTCCTATGGTTCTCCAGACGCTGGAAGAACTGAAGAAAGATCATAAGGAACTCCGTGCCAGAATGGATAAACAAGACACTGTCAACGACAACATTCAGAACATGCTAGCTCAATTGCTTCAGAGAATGCCTCCGCCTCCCAACCCCTAGGCACTTAGGATTTTGTTTGTCTGTTGTCTTGCTTTCCTTGTTTCTGATGTTTACTTGTTCTTTTTGCCCTTGTCTCCGTTGCCTTTTTTATCTGAATATAATGCTTTTCACTTGAATTTCTTTTTTTTTGCTATGTCTTTTTGATTCTGACAAAAAGGGGGAGAAGTCATTAATAGCTCTGATGAAAATACTGTCTAAATACCTTAAGCACTCTGCAACAAATTTTTCTTAAAAATAAATTTATCTAACACTAGACTTAAGAAATTGCAGAAGGTATCAAGAAACCTCATTGCTTGGAAGCTCTGAACTCCCTAGCCTATCTCAGGGGGAGCTCTTGTCTATCTGATCTGATATTGTTTATGTTTCATCTGCTAATTGAGTTTGTTTTGTCATCATCAAAAAGGGGGAGATTGTAAGAACAAAAATTGTTCTACAACAGATTCCATGATTTTGATGATAACAAAGGATGAAACAAAAAATGGCACCCTAACGAAAAGTTTCTAAGTGTGCAGGGTTCTAAGGAAAGAAGGAAGAGATCTGATGACGTCATCAGATACAGAATCATATCAGATACAAATTATCAGAAGACCAGAAGTAGAAACACGTTCAAGAAAGTCTAACTCTGAGCAAAACAACAAAATATCAGAAGCATCTGAACAAGAAGTACGCTCTAGAAGTTCTGACTCTGAACAACGGTATGTCAAACTCCAGAAGCTCTCAGCGCTATCTAAAGAAACCATCAGAACTCAAAAGAGATCAACATCAGAAGATCAGATAGCAAGATTCCAAGATTCCCAGAAACATGAAGACTCTGATCATGGATTTCCTAATAAAGAAAGAGTAACGTTAACTTCAAATAAAGGTTTGGAAATGGATTTCCTAATACAGAAAGAGACGTTAACTCCAAATTCAAATGAAAAGGAACTATAATTGGAAAGAATTCATTCGAGGAGAAAAAGTAGTGTTGGCAAGAAGCTATATAAGTTATGGCATTAATTCAAATTATTGGCCATCAATTTCAACGACTACTTCACTCTTATATAAAGGACTGCAATCAACATTGAGAAATATCATAGAGAACATACTGAAACATCAACACACATAAAAACATTTTATTCTCTCAATCTTCACGAAGCTTTTGCTTAGAACGTGAAACACTTTTTGTTCTTACTGTTGTAACATTTGCTTATCTTAGAAGCACTCTAGATTACATAAGTCTTTATCTTTGTTGTATTTCCTCAAGTGACTCTGCGCAGTCTGTATACTTGAGAGGACTAAGAGATCTTTCTCTTAGACGTTGTTTGTAATCAATCTTTCAAGATTAGTGGATTAAGTCCTTGTTGAAGGCGAAATCACCTTGGCCGGGTGGACTGGAGTAGCTTTGTGTTATAAGCGAACCAGTATAAATTCCTTGTGTGGTTTTTATTTTAAAAAGTGCTTATTTTCCAAAACAATTCAAACCCCCCTTTCTTGTTTTTCTCACCTTCATTCGTGTCTTTATAGTGTTATATGTCTACAAATATTTAATCAAATCGAGGAGTAAGTGGTCTTAGTACCTTTTCAATGATTACTTGTTCAAAGAGCGTTTCTCCATAATACTTCATCTCATTCATGACCACAATCACTCTGGAGATGTAATCAAACACCTTCTCATTGTTCTTCATGTTGAGAATCTCATATTGCTTGCATACTGACCGCAACTTACCTTCTTCAATGATGTGTCACCACCATATAACCTCACAAGTGTATCCAATGTTGCCTTCACCGTCGTTGAATCAACAATCATTACTATAAAAAACACATTTAACCTCGGACGTGAAATGCATTTAACATCCAATACAGAAGCGAGGTAACGAAGGGCGTCTCGAAAAGTACCACAAATATTAATTGTTTACACCAAATGCAAAGCCAAAGTGGCACACACCTTATAATTTTATAACAAAACTAAAACAAATTATTAGCCAACAAAAACAATAAGCAAAATGGAAACTCTTTTAGGCTGCCAAAAGTTTATCCTATTATTTGTCACTGGTTATTAAGCACCTATAAGTTGAACAACATTTGAAACCAATTAAGACAATCAACAATAACATTAAACATTTAGTAAAAGGAGTAAAAATGAGTAAAATGAATAATTATAAATTACTATGCGATATAAAACATTTACTTACTACTTTTCCCATAACCCCTCTTTATGATCACGACGAAGAGTGTTCACATCATCTTAATCATTTTCTTCAGAGGAACGACGTACATGTGTTGCAAAACAAGGGGGCTCATAGTTAAAATGTTAATTTTCATCAGTACTATTAGGAAGATATTTTCGTGAAGAACAATTGGCCATCTAGTGTTCGAAGGATCAGTGTCATAAAAAACTTATTTTACTTGGGTTTCCATGATGAATGGTTCTTATAAGTTTTCTTTCGAAGACCAACTTGTGTGAATCCTAATTAATAGGTTTCTACATCAGTGTTACTGTCAATCCACTTGCACTTAAATAAAGGCGCTTTAAAAACAACTTACTTAATCTCTAAAATCACCTCAATGACCCAAAGTACGCTCTAAATTCTACTACATAATTATTATCTTTGGAACTAGAGAAGTACATAAATTTTAACTATAACCCACTATTTTGCATGGTACTATGATCATCCCTTGATTTTGTATAGAATGAAAATTTAGTAATGTTGTATCCACTCCAAGTAATTACATTAAACTTAGGCATACATGACAACCATTTAATTGTCTCTGATGTAATACTCTATTTAGAAACATTTTCATTAAACCAAGTTATGAAAGTGTTGTTATGCTCTGTCAACAACCATCTTTCATTCATCCAAGGGAGTTTTTCCTTTATAATACTTTTGCGAGAAGTCAAGTAAGGTTGAATTTCATCCATGTTATTCAATATATACAAATATGCTTGAAGAAATACATCTCAGTCTTAACATTTAAACCTTTAGTATCTCTTCCATCATATCTTCCATCAAGACGAGACTCAAGAATTTCAATAGAGTTCGCTTCTGACAAATAGTTTGTATAAAACTTAATAGCTTCTTCTATGATGTATTATTCAACAATCAAAGCCTCTGTATGGTGATGATTCTTTGTATACCCTTTAAAGATATTCATGTATCTCTCTACCGGATACATCTACCGTAAATTAACCGGGCCATAAATTATACTCTCCCTTACTGGAAGAACAACTAAGTTAACCATAATGTCAAAGAATGAATGGGGGAAAAACATCTTTAATCGACACAAGATAATTTCAACCTCATGTTCCAACTCATCTAAATTTCTAGGATAAATGATTTTACTATATATATCATTGAAAAATAAGCACAATCTGGTTAAAGTTACCCTTACATTTTTTGGTAGAATGCCACGGATAGCAACTGGTAGAAGTTGTTGCATTAAGAATGAAAATCATGAGATTTTAAGCCAAATAATTTGAGATCTTTCACCTAAGTTTCTTCACATTTTATGAGCACCCTTGGGGAACTTTGATACCCTGCAAACATTCTTAAAAACTTTTCTTTTTCTTTTTTAGACAAAGTGAGACAAGTTGGGGAAAAATATGTTATATTCTTTTGGGGATAACTCTTGTTGTATACTCATCACCATCATATCTTCACGGGGTTTCTTAGTATTTTTTGTCTTGCCTTTGATGTTTATAAGTGTTCCAATCAAACTATCACATACATTTTTCTCCACACGCATCACGTCAAAACAACATCTTACATCAAGACTAGACCAATATGGAAGATCAAAGAACACCAACCTCTTTTTCGAAATATTTTCTCCACGAACCCTTTTTGTTTCTTTCGAAATACAAAATTAATGTGTTATTGTCTTTTATAAACCTTCTTCCCGGTTAAGGGCTTCGAAGCGATATCAAACTATTGCTCTCCATTAAAAGCCTTTCGCAATCTACGGTATAGATGATTCGATCTTAAATTTTTTTGATGCCCGAGATAAACAATCTTTTTCTATTTTGTAATTGGTGGTGGCATGTACTAAATTCACATATAGGATACGCTTTACGTACCTTGACGTTGTACCCAGACAAATTACCATATGCAGGAAAGTCATTGATTGTGCAGAATAACATGACACACAACTTAAAGTTATCATATGTATACACATCATCAACATCAATGCCTTCCTCCCACAAAAGTCTTAAATCTTCAATCAATGGCGTTAAATAAACATTTGTGTCCTTTCCTATTTGTTTTGGATTTTAAATCATCATTGATAACACCATATATTTGCGATTCATGCACAACCATGGAGATAGATTGTAAATTATGAGAAGAACAAACCATGAGGTATGATTAGTACTCAAATTACCAAAAGAGTTCATTTTGTTGGTGACAAGTCCAAGCCTAAGGTTCCTTGGTTCAAGGGCAAAATATGGAAACAAATAATCAATTTTCTTTCATTGCAATGAATCAGCTACATGACAAATTTTCCATCACACACTCTTTCATCTGCATGCCATCTAGTATTCTTTGCATCATTTACATTAGCAAATAGTCTCTTGAACCTTTAAACTATCGGTAGGTACCACATCACCTTGGAAGGAACACCATTTCTAGTTACACCGTTATCGCTACGCAAAAAATACAGAATCACCATCGGTTTTTATTTATTCCAAAAGAAAGGGAAAATATCGAGAAAACCCCAAAGAATGGTCATCGTAACCATGAACAGGTTCGGAAGTCAGTTATGCAAGGGGAAAGTATTAGCACCCCTCACATCCATGGTACTCCATGGGAACCATCTAGGATGTTTGCGCTTATGTGGATGTTGTTTATCGAAATGTTGCTTATCAAAGGTTTGCGGAATGGAGGTAGATTTTAAATTAGTGTGGTCGCTAAGGATTGGATCCTTGTGCCTACGTATGCTTACTTGTTGAAGTGAGAAATCAGAGCCCCGTAGTTCGTGGGTTTAAAAAGTTTATTGGTTTTGTTGATTTTATTACCTTGAAGAAGGGTTTTTGATTGTCTCCCAAAGGCTCAAACAAAAGGTTTGAATGTGTTGAAGTTGTTTTTAGGTTTTGAGAAAGGTGTTATTGATTTTGGATTGCACTAAAGACTATGGATAAAGGTGAATACCTCGAACTACCAAGCCAAACGTCTTGTGTTTGAAGCATTCAGAACGAGTGTAGGAAAACTTCATTCTCATCCCTTCTTTACCACTTAAGACTCGTGACATATAATCCTAATCGCCATTTATTGTGTTTTTGAATTTGATTTGAAAAAATACCGCTTGACGTTGGATCAAGGGTTTGCTTATTGATTTTGATTTGAAAAGAGACCGCTTGACGTTGGATCAAGGGTTTTCTTATTGATTTTCATTTGAAAAAGACTGCTTGACGTTGGATCAAGGGTTTGCTTATTGATTTTGATTTAAGAAAAGACTGCTTGACGTTGGATCAAGGGTTTGTTTATTGATTTTGAAAGAGTGATCGCTCTTAATGCCTAAGGAATAGCTAACAAGCAATAAAAGAAAGCAAATAAAAGCATACATCGGAAATGGGAGAGGGGTACATGTAAAGTACAAGGGAGTGCGAAAATAAAAGGCAATCGAATGGAAATTAATTCTAAAGATTAAGCTCTATCTAAACACGAATTAGAACCTAGGTTAACCACATGAGAAATAATAGGTAGAAATGAATACACGACAATCTAGGTTAATTGACCAATTAGAAAATCATATAAGTCCTAAAACTAGGGGAGCATGCAAGATTAGCCTATTTCTAAGTCTAAGGGTAAAAGCGTAATTTCACAATTATGGATAATATTGAATTAAATTTCTACTTACGAAAATCCTAATTAAAATCAATTAAATTCTAAACTAAAAAATATTTCTACTTATCCTTTTCTAATTTTCCAAATATTCTAACCTAAATCTAAAAAATTTAATAAACCTAAATTCCTAATTATTTTTCTATATTTCTAGTTCTAAAACTTAATCAAAATTCCTAACCTCCTAATCCTCAAATTAATTCTAATTTTTTTAAATAACCTCTAATCCTAATTTTTCTAATTAATCCTAATCATGCTATTAAGATTTAATTAAACTAATCTAACCAAACACCAAAAGGAACAAGCCCGAAAAGCTGGAAAATGGGCCTTGGAACTGGGGGTGTAAGCCTGGTAAGAGGTGTAAGAAGAGATTGCTTGGACGTTGGGCCAAAGGGCCACATCTTCCACAGAGCTCTAATGTCCGTCTTCTCCATTGGGCATGTCGAAAACAAATTTGCCTTAATCTTTCATACGCTGAAACACTTTAAATTACCTCAATCATAGGACGCGGAACTTGGTCAAACGCGGAGATTCATGCCGGAAAAAGGAAACGAAATCTTGCGCGTCTACCACCCTCGTCGTCGTCACCGCATCGTTGGCGAGAAATCGGAGCTTGCGCGTCAACCACCCTCGCAGTCGTCACTCCATCATCGACGAGGAATCTGAGCTTGGTTCGATCGGATTCATCGGTGACTCCGAGTGACGTGTTCGAATTTTGATTTCTCGCCTTTCCTCTTCTTCTTCTTCTTAAATTTTCGATTTCTTTTTGATTGGAGCTTCTCATTAATTCCGTTATGAGTTACGAGCTTCTACGAATTTTGTCGAACGTTCTTGGTGGTGATGCGCTGTATATCGGTCGATGAAGAGCGACGAGCGAAATCGTGAATCAAATCGTTGTGTTGATGATGAGAAGTGTGGAATCGCGAGTCGTTGCAGAAAAGCGCGTGATGATGAATCCGCTCGAACCGCTGAAGTGTTGTGACGAAGTGTGCGTTCGTGCATCGTCAATTGGTATGTCTCCGTCTTTGATTCTTCCAACTTTTCTGTTACGATCTTCTTCTTCTTTATTCTTCTGATCTTGCTTCTGAATCTTGTGTTGGTAAATCGTGAGAGTGAAATGTGAATCGAGTTGATTGTGAATTCGTGAGAGAGAGAGAGAGAGTGAGGATGAAGTTATGCGTCTGGGTTGATGAAGAGTGAAGAGTGAAAACCATATTGTGAAGGTTGATTTGAATATATAGAGGAGGATCTAACAGAGAAATCTAACTCTATTAGAGGATTGAGAGGAAAGTTGGTTGGATTCATTCACGGAGTGAGATTGGAGTCAGTTATGTTAGTTAGATTCTTGATTGAAAAAAAATCTGTTAGATTATTTCCAGGTTAAATCTGTTAGTTGAAGTTGAAAATGTCAATTTGTGTTTGGAGGAATTTAGTGTTGCCGCTTCTCGTCGCCGACATTTGCAATTGGCTTGTTAAGCTGCACTTTAGCTTTGTACTTCTGCGTTTGTTCTTCCGTTTTGGCTTGTTACAGCTTATGTGTTTTGGTAGCAGCTTCGCTTGGTAGTCGCGTTCTGCAGTCGCCTTTTACATTGCCGCAGCTGGTGTAGGCTTTTTCAGCTTGTGTTTCATCCAGCTGCTTTTTGAATTGCAGCTTTTTGGCTTGTACGACTTGTAAAAATTGCACTCCTTATGCCAAAATTCATAATCCTTGAAAAAGTGCAGAAAATTTCTTTATAAATCTTTCAGAATGGACTACAACACGTCATAAAAGCCTAGAAAAAGGGACCATCATACGCGCGATGTAGCTTATACATCCTTATCATGCGTGCGATGTTACATGGTGATGCGCGTGATTATTCCCGTAGCTGCACGCTTTTGCTCCCCTTTTCACCTGATTTTTCACTAAGTCATATTTTTTCACACTTAGCTATTTTTGCCTCATTATTTGGTCTTTCTTCTTCATTTTTTCTCCTCTTTAACTTGTTTTGATATGTTTCTTTGATCGAATTCATGCAATGAAGGACTGTCATCACAACCCCAAACTTGAATTGTTATTTCTCCTCAAGTAACTTGCTTGTAACTACACATTTCAACCGACAACAAGTTGCCCAATAACAAATGAAAATCACCATATAATTTTTTCTTTACCTGACCATTGTTCTACCTTCCAACTTATATCTGAAAAATTTGGAAAACGTCCTCAAACATTGATGAGTACTCAACTTGTCTCTCATCTCACATTAACTCACTCAATGTATAAGGTAATCTCTCAATCAACATGCAAAATCGTTTATGCTTATCTTGATCATGTTCTAATATAATTCATCAAGGAAATCAAAACACACACATTTGAGTACTTTTTAGGTTGTATCTTGGCTTATGTTCGGGTAGGATATTTTTGGGAAAGTAGGTTTAAACCTTTGGAGTTAGGTGCCTAGTTCTCCTTTTATTATCCTCCCTATTTGTTCCTTCTTAATGGTACTAGAACTTTTACTATTATGGTCCTTATCATGCATTTTTTCACTTTGTTTTGAAGAAGTGTCTTTTTCCACTTCTTATTTTCTCACAAATTTTGAATTTTTGACCAATATTCTCTAGTATCCCGACCTCAAACTTAAAACTTTGCTCACTTCCAAGAGCAACCCAAAACTTAATATTTTTCATACAACTTAAGAACTATAATTCTATCTAACTCCAAAGAGAGGGTGGAAAGATAAAATCTTTCAAGTCATACGACTAAAATTAACACTAAGTCACCGGAAGAAAGGTTAAGCTCAAAGTGGTTATCAATGGATATACCTAATACTACAGGGTGGCTAAAAAGACTCAAAGTTATAAACAAACAACTGCCTCAATGTATGTAAATCAATCAAGACAAATTTAAACGTAAATAGTTGTAACCGGATGAAATAATAATGCATGAATACATTCTATAAGAAATAATAATGAACAATGGAATTTATTTGGCTCAAACCTTACTAGTTAAGGTATTTGAGGTTGGGTACACGTCCTTTTATTATTTTCTCATCCATTTCCTTCAATTTGTAAGTTGTTTTCCTGGTGATCAAGTTCCTCTTAGTTCATTTGTTCAATGCTAAAGTGATAAACTTGTAAATTTGGAAAAAATAATACAACAACTACAACTCGTTCCTTAAAGACAACATATATAATAAAGGAATGGCATACTCGAGTGGCTAAGTCCTCTCTGTGAGCAAATTCTTTACTTTGAATAAATTTTGAATGATAGCAAATTGTGTGATCATCATCCAATTGTTGGTTGTGCATTATTTTACATGATTCATTTGTGTTTTTATCCCATACTATTGTTTCATGACTGTACATAAAGATCCACATTGATACATCTCTTAAAAAGAACTCATAAAAACTATTTTGTGTCAGTATGTATCAATACATACTCCTATGCATCGATCCATAAAATATGTTGTAAACCACAAAACACTTTTGTTCAGTATGTGTCGATCCATACGAGTCATGTATCGATACATGGACAGGCAAAATGCTCTATGGATCGATCCATACGAGCCTTGCATCGATCCATGTTAGTTGAAATGATCTATGTATCAATACATACGAATTTTGTATCGATCCATGCTTACATAAATTCTCTAAAATTCATCAACCTTACAGTATGTATCGATGCATAACTTCATGTATCAATACATAAGTCTGTTTTATCTACTAACAACTTATGTTTTTCATATATAAGAAGTATTGTGACAGCAGTGGAAAAGATACGAATTCAGAAGAGAAAAACAGTTGAACACAAGATCAAAGTAGTGTGTAGCAGCAATTGTTTTGAGCAGTTAGAAACCTGAAAGAGACTTCATATTCTCCATCTTCTCAATCTCTTTTCTTCAAGAACATCAACACATAATCATTCTTGTTCTTTGGATTAAAGGATCAACGAGATAACGTTCAGTGGTACGATCAAGGATCTAACTGAGGTGTTCAGTGGAACGATCGAGGATCTAGCTGAGTTGAAGATTGAAGGGGGTTTCGAGGAAAAACCAACTGGTTTGTCCTTCAAGAACTGGAGTGTTCTTGCGGGTTTGTTAGTCACGTTTGCAGAACAGATTCAGCCGCAGCGTTGCGTTTGGAAATCGGGTGATTTCGCAAACAAGTCGTGGAACCGGTGAATTGTTTGCAATTTCTTGCAGGAAAATCTTGATCGAGCTCAGATCAAGTGGAGGTTTCATACAAGAAGAAGTTCTTGGGATTTAGAATTCTGTCTTTGTATTGTAACCTTGTATCAACGAATTCGGCATTATTGATAATCACAGTTCTCAATTTCATTTGAAATTGAGAGGGAGACGTACCCACACGCGAGGACGACGTGGGGAACTTCCTTACCAAATCTCTACGTATCGTATTCTTTCCTTATCTCTCTTTACGTTTTCAACAATTTCGCAATTTCAGTTAGTGTGTTGTGGCTGTACCTTTTGCGATACAATAGTGGCAAGAAAACTTCTTTAACTAAAGTCCACTGTTGTTCATCATTGATCACATACACACCAATTGTTTGACAAAACTGTTAGCTGAGTTTTATTCATTGGAATTAGGATTTAGTGATAAGTGCATTCAATTTGATAAGATTCTAGTGTTAATAATTTCTGTCATTCTAATTCAAATCCAGCAATAAATTCGCGTGTCCGGTTTTCTAGTAGCGGTTCAGAATAGACGGAAGTCGATTCGGGACTGAAATTTTTCGCTAAGTTTCAATAACTCTGATAAAATATTAAATCCGTTTATTTACAAAGAGGTGATCTATTCACCCCCCCTCTCGATCACTAGCCACACCGTCTAACAAGTGGTATCAGAGCGCCGGTTCGCTGGTGCTCTGTGGCTGCCTGTAACAGTATGGATTCTGAACCAAAGGGGGCGTATAATAGAGCGCCTATTTTCAACGGTGAAAATTACGGCTACTGGAAAGACTGCATGCGAGTTCATATAAATTCTGTTGATAGGCTAGTATGGGCTGCCATTGAAAATGGTCCTTTTCAAATTACTATGACGAATGCGGTTGGCGCCATAGTTCCTAAACCAGAAGCTGTTTGGAATGAGAAAGATGAGAAAAAGTGGTCGTGTGATTGGAGAGCTCGAAATATGCTAATTTCAGCACTTGGTGTTGATGAGTATTATCGAGTATCCCATTGCACGACAGCTAAAGAAATGTGGGATGCTTTTGAAGTTGCCCATGAGGGTACTACTGAAGTAAAACAGACCCGCATTAACACACTCAATCAAGAGTTCGAGCTCTTTCGCATGAAACAAGGAGAATCTATCTCCGACATGCAAAAGAGATTTACTCATCTCACAAATAGGTTGAATGCACTTGGAAAACCTGTTTCCAATGAAATAGCTACTAATAAAATTCTAAGATGTCTTAGCAGGGAATGACAACCTAAAGTAACAGCTATTAAGGAAGCCAACGATCTAACGACACTTACGATTACAACTCTGTTTGGAAAGCTGGAAGAACATCAGCAAGCATTGGAAAGTCTTGAAAAATATGGGAACAAAAGTAAGAAGGAAAAGGAGAAGAAAAGAGACAAAAAGGGAGAGAAGAAGCCAATAGCTCTTGTGGCCTCTAGCTCTAAGTCCTCACGAAAAGAGCAAAGTGACAATGATTCTAGTAGTGACAAAGATTCAGATGATGAGGAAATGGGACTGTTTGTAAGGAGATATAATAGATTCATTCGAAAGAATGGAGTCAAGCATTCCGACAAAAACCTCATGAAGTTTCAAAGACAATCTACAGATGCAAAACAGGAAGAGAATAAGAATAGTAGAGGAAGAGGATCTTGTTTTAATTGTGGTAAATCTGGACATTATAAAACAGACTGTCCTATGAAATATAAGGATCAAAGAAAAGCTTCACCAAAAGGGTACAACAAACAAAGAAGAGCTTACATTGCATGGGAAAGTGATAGTGATTCATCAAGCACACAAAGCTCAAGTGATAGTGATGAAACCGCAAATCTGTGCCTTATGGCTCACACCAAAAATCTGTCCTACCACAAGAAGAAAATCAATGACAAAAAGGTAAAACAAGCCTATTATAATAATTTATCTTCTATGTCTTTTTCTGAACTGAAAATAGCTTTTGAAAAACTGCATAACGAAGCTGTAGATGCTTTTAAAAGATTATCTTCCGATAAACAAATTTTTTCATTTCTGGAAGGTAAAGTATACAAAGCTGAAAATGATTTAGAATCGTTAAAAGCTAGTATTGCAGAAAATTCAAAAGATATTGACATTGATGGATGTAGTAAAGTTAGGTATTGTGACGCTTGTCATATTTGGCAAAAAGAGGTAAACACTCTCAAGGTCAAATTAGAAAAAGCGTTACAACCTAAGGTTACTTATGCCGTTGACTCTAGCTTGTTTAACAAGTCATTAAATCCACCATATGCAAAATACTCTTTTATTCCAAAGGATTTAATGAACAAGAATAAACAAACACATCATCATGGTTTATGTCATTATTGTCGTGCTGGCCATACCATTGAGAAATGCAAGTTTAGGAGATTTCTTGTTCCTAAAGATATTTATCAATGGAAGCCAAAAGGCAACCATGTTAGCACTTACCCACTTGGACCCAATGAAAATTGGGTACCAACTTCTCTCTTTTGATATTGTAGGATGAGTGCCTTGCTTCCGTAGATAGAAGATGGTTTCTTGACAGCGGTTGCTCAAGGCACATGACCGGTGACATATCGCTTTTCATAGACTTCAAGGCAAAGAAGAAGGGATATGTTACTTATGGAGACAATAACAAAGGAGCTATACTCGACAAAGGTAGTGTAGGTAATCCCTCTACCACTACTATTTCTAATGTCCATCTAGTAGAGGGACTTAAACACAATTTGTTAAGCATAAGTCAATTGTGTGACAAGGGCTATAAAGTCTCTTTCACAAAAACTTGCTGCATAATTGAACATGCTGAACAAAACGTTGTGTTTAAGGGTGTAAGAGTAAACAATATCTATATGCCTGACCTATTTGATGTATCTTTAACAAGTACTAAATGTCTAGTCACCTTGAATGATGATTCTTGGCTTTGGCATAGACGTTTAGCGCATGTTAATTTCGATTTGCTTAATAAGGTTGTATCTAAGGATCTAGTAGTCGGTCTTCCAAAATTAAAATTTTCAAAAGACCACCTATGTGACGCGTGCCAAATGGGAAAGCAAACGAGGGTCTCTTTTAAATCTAAAACTATAATTTCAACTTCACGACCGCTTGAGCTTTTCCATATGGATCTCTTTGGACCTTCTAGGACAAAGAGCTTAGGTGGAAATTATTATGGTTTTGTAATTGTTGACGACTATTCTAGATTTACTTGGACTATATTCCTTCATAGCAAAGATGAAACTTTTTCTGCTTTTAAGAATTTTGCAAATCTGTCCCAAAACAAAATGAATTCCAAAATAGTTACAATCCGTAGCGATCATGGTGGTGAATTTCAAAACTATCACTTTGATAAGTACTGTGACAAGTATGGTATTGAGCATAACTTTTCAGCTCCTCGAACTCCACAACAAAATGGCGTTGTGAAGCGTAAAAATTGTGTTTTAGAGGAGTTGGCAAGAACAATGCTAAATGAGGGTGGATTACCAAAATACTTTTGGGCTGATGCAGTTAGCACAACTTGTTATGTTTTAAACAGGATCTTAATCCTTCCTATTTTAAACAAAACCCCTTATGAGCTTTTAAAAGGAAGAAAGCCAAACTTGTCACATCTTCACGTGTTCGGTTGTAAATGTTTTGTTTTGAATAATGGTAAGGAAAATATTGGGAAGTTTGATGCAAAAGCGGATGAAGGTATCTTTCTTGGATACTCACTATCAAGTAAAGCATATAGAGTGTATAATAAGCGTTTACTTACTGTTGAAGAATCTGTCCATGTTTCTTTTGATGAGTCTTATCTGAAAAGTGTCGGAAAAGGTATTTCTTTTGATGACGCAGGTGTATCTACAGAAGACATACTCAAGGAAGCTGTTGCGGAAAATGATCAGTCCAGAACAGCTGCCCATGAGAAGGAGGAAGATACTAGTTATGAAGAAGATGAGGAAGAAAGGACAGCTGAAGTGAATGACCTTCCACCAGCTTGGAAATCTTCAAAAGACCATCCTATCGACAACATCTTGGGATATATTTCAAAGGGAGTAATGACTCGTTCTAAGATAAGTAATTTTTGTTCTCACTTCGCTTTTGTTTCCCAAGTAGAACCTAAAAATGCCAAAGAGGCCTTGATTGATGAATTTTGGCTAATGGTCATGCAAGAAGAGCTTAATCAATTTAAAAGAAATGATGTTTGGGAATTTATCCCTCGTCCGCGAGATCATCATATCATAGGTACTAAATGGGTTTTTAGAAATAAGCTTGATGAAAACGGAGTGATAACTAGGAACAAGACACGTTTAGTAGCATAAGGGTATAATCAAGAGGAGGGCATAGACTATGAGGAAACTTATGCTCCCGTTGCTCGCCTTGAAGTTATACGTCTTTTGCTTGCCTATGCGTGTTCTAACAATTTTAAGCTTTACCAAATGGACGTAAAGAGTGCTTTCCTAAATGGTGTCATAAATGAAGAGGTATATGTCTCACAACCTCCTGGTTTTGAGAATGCTGAAAATCCAGATTATGTTCACAAATTAAAACGAGCTTTGTATGGTCTTAAACAAGCCCCTCGGGTTTGGTATGAAAGGCTTAACAAATTTCTAATTGATCATGGATATTCAAGAGGTAAAGTGGATAATACTCTCTTTATTAAACATAAGGGAAAGCACATCCTTTTAGTTCAAGTTTATGTAGACGATATAATTTTTGGTTCAACTAACATACACTTGGTCGAAGAATTTTCTAAGGTTATGCAGGGTGAATTTGAGATGAGTCTCATGGGGGAGCTGAATTACTTCCTAGGACTGCAGATAAAGTAACTTGATGAGGGTACAGCAGTATGTCAAACAAAATACTGCAAAGAACTACTCAAGCGCTTTGGAATGAATGACTCAAAACCAATTGACACCCCTATGCCTACCAACGGAAATCTAGATAAGGATGAGCATGGTAAGTGCGTCGATGTCAAAAAATTCAGAGGTATGATTGGATCTCTTCTATATCTTTCTGCTTCTAGACCTGACATCATGTTTAGTGTTTGTATGTGTGCACGATATCAATCAAATCCTAAGGAATCACACCTTAAAGCTGTTAAGCGCATATTTAGATATCTTCATGGAACACCTAAATATGGGCTTTGGTATTCCAAAGGAAGTGATTGTAGCTTAGTAGGTTACTCCGATTCTGATTTTGCTGGCTACAAATTAGATAGGAAAAGCACGAGTGGTACATGTCACCTGTTTTCAAACTCCTTGGTAAGTTGGCATAGCAAAAAGCAGGTATCTGTGGCTTTGTCAACTGCAGAGGCTGAATACGTTGCAGACGGTAGTTGTTGCGCTCAGATTTTGTGGCTAAAGCAACAACTACAAGACTTTAACATTCAACTCAAACGTATTCCAATAAAATGTGACAACACTAGTGCCATAAACCTTACTAAAAACCCTGTTTTACACTCACGCAATAAACACATAGAGATTAGATATCACTTTCTTCGCGACCATGTTGAGAAAGAAGACGTTGTATTTGAGCATGTTGATTCCAAAAATCAGTTTGCTGATATATTCACTAAACCTTTGGCAACAGAACCGTTCTTCAACATTCGTCGTGAATTAGGGATCTTAGATCTTTCTCAATTGATGTCTTAAGCATGTTTGTTCTTATTTATATTATGCCTCACCTTGGTTCATGAGATTTGTTTTAGATGTCATTTATACATCACAAGATTACGTCAGCAGAGGTAATATCACTCCTTTCTATAGTTCTTTTACAACTATGTGATTGTGTATGTTAGAACAAAAGTTCTTACTCTCGTTGATGTAAATTTGTTTGCATATATTGTTTGAACATTAAAAATCTGATTTGTGAATCATACTTGGGCATAATTATCATGACATACTTCATAATGCATATCCATACTGCATAAAAATTCATTAAAATCTGGTTTGGCATCAGCATGTATCGATCCAAACATGTATGCATCTATTCATATCTTCTGCATTTCAAATTTATCAAAACTGGTTCAGGATGTATCGATCCATCTGTCGTTTGTATCGATACATAGACCTTTTAAAAACAAAAATGCATGATATGGATCGATCCATGGCCATATGCATCGACACATACTGACTGCTATTTGGATTAAATGCATTTTTTTCTCTCTCATGGATCGACACATTAGCCACTCTTATCACATCCTATCTTAAGACTTCATATCAGCAGTCCCCATACCTCCCAAAACCAGCGGCTAACCCTAATTTTCCTCATCATCACTCTCTCTAAAACCCTAAATTCATTCCACTTTCCCTCAACCTTTCATCACCATGCCTCCACAAACCATTCCAGCTAGAGCAAAGGGAAAAGGAAAAGGAAAGGAACCGGTTGATACTTCTCAGCAGCTACCAGACATTCCTCCAAATGCCTTAGACTTGCTTCATCCTGCAATTGCTACTGAGTTTGAGGATTCCTTCAAGACAAGGTTAGTTATGAAACCCCATATCTTTGACAAACATGATGCTATTCATTTGCATCTTAATGATGTGGTTGAACTCCTACATGCACAAAGATTTGGGTCATTTTTGTCTACAAAGGATGATTATCATGAGGATTTTATCCGTGCATTTTATGCTGGCCTACAATCTGGCAGAGGATATATGTTTAAGTGTTCTATCGGTGTCAGAACATATAATTTTGAAGCTGCTGATTGGGAAACAGTGTTTCAAATTCCGCTTCCGTCGCTTAATTTCAAGTCCTGGCATGACCTGCATTTTGATACTGAATTTAACATGAAGGAGTTTACTCCATCTATCTTGAAACTGGACAGACTGCTGAGTGAAGATGAACACGTCACGTCTGGCATGATTAAGAAAACTCCGCATATTCTTCATTGGATTATCTCGCACATTCTGCGTCCAGCAAACAGTGGACATTCTCGGTTAGTCAGGGCAATCATACATCTCCTGTATATTCTGCAAAATAAGGTTCCCTTGAATTGGGCTAATTACTTTGTGAAGCGTCTATTTTTCGTGCGTAACAGCTCCAAGAATGTTGCTCTTGGTTATGCTTCTCAAATAATAAAAATTCTTAAGTTTTGGAAAGTTGCAATCCCTCTAGTTCCTCTCATATCTCCATCTGCTGCTCAAGAGTTTGACTCTTCCACTTTATCTCATATGGGATATCGGTGGGACAAGGACCGTAAATGTTTCTACTTCTTTGAAAGGAAATCCAAAACAAGGATCTATAATTTTGATGTGCCTTCTGAACGAATCCATGTTGTTGAAGACCAACCTGATGAAGAAATGCATGATGCGCAAGAAGCAGATGTGCCTCCAGCTGAGGACAATGCTGGTTGGGGTGATTGGGTGCCACAAAGGTGGTCTCCAACCAACTATGTACCTGAACCTACGGTTCCTCCGTTCTCCGGCGGTGCTTCATCTTCAACACCTACTGCGCACCTCACTCAAATGCTTCAACAAATGGAGCTTGCCAACAAGGAACGTCATGACGAGGCACGGTCTTGGCATGTACAACAAAATGAGTGGCATAAGGAGCACCGTGAGTGGCATGATGAGCATACACGGATGTACCATAACCAACACTCTTGGCACCAAGACTTGGTTAAGTGGCACCAAGTCTTCTACAATGAAATGTCTGGCTTTATGGACGACTGCCGTGCCAATCCTGGTATTATGGACAGATTTAGAAGTGTTGAAGTTCAGGACCGGTTTAGGCACTACTCCTTCATGGGCCAAAATCCAGACACAATGCCTCCTCCTCCGCCTCCGCCAAGCTTCAGAGATCCTGATAGAGATGATGAGGAGTCCTGTGGTGGCTACAATCCACATTAAACCATCATCATTTCATTTCACTGCATTTCATTTCATGTTGCTTAAGTTTTTTTTTTGAATTGTTGTACAATATATGGTTTAGCTTATCTAATTCTTAAACACGTTCTACTACTTAAATGCTTATCACTTTCTGTTTACTTCTGATGTTATTGCCCTTATTTGTCATTCTTTGTGAGTGATTCTTTACCTTTAAGCTTCCTTCTTTGTGATTGTTAGCTTCTTTATCATTTTTTTGCCATGTCCTGCTACAACATGTTGCCTTGATAAACCTGTTTCTTCTTCTTTTTGATGTTGACAAAGGGGGAGAAATGCATATATGTTGATAGATATGCACAAACTCAGGGGGAGTATCACACATCTTGCCAAAAATTTGCCATCATCAAAAAGGGGGAGTTTGTGAGCAAATTCTTTACTTTGAATAAATTTTGAATGATAGCAAATTGTGTGATCATCATCCAATTGTTGGCTGTGCATTGTTTTACATGATTCATTTGTGTTTTTATCCCATACTATTGTTTCATGACTGTACATAAAGATCCACATTGATACATCTTTTAAAAAGAACTCATAAAAACTATTTTGTGTCAGTATGTATTAATACATACTCCTATGCATCGATCCATAAAATATGTTGTAAACCACAAAACACTTTTGTTCAATATGTATCGATCCATACGAGTCATGTATCGATACATGGACAGGAATAATGCTCTATGGATCGATCCATGTTAGTTGAAATGATCTATGTATCAATACATACGAATTTTGTATCGATCCATGCTTACATAAATTCTCTAAAATTCATCAACCTTACAGTATGTATCGATGCATAACTTCATGTATCAATACATAAGTCTGTTTTATCTACTAACAACTTATGTTTTTCATATATAAGAAGTATTGTGACAGTAGTGGAAAAGATACGAATTCAGAAGAGAAAAACAGTTGAACACAAGATCAAAGTAGTGTGTAGCAGCAATTGTTTTGAGCAGTTAGAAACCTGAAAGAGACTTCATCTTCTCCATCTTCTCAATCTCTTTTCTTCAAGAACATCAACACATAATCATTCTTGTTCTTTGGATTAAAGGATCAATGAGATAACGTTCAGTGGTACGATCAAGGATCTAACTGAGGTGTTCAGTGGAACGATCGAGGATCTAGCTGAGTTGAAGATTGAAGGGGGTTTCGAGGAAAAACCAACTGGTTTGTCCTTCAAGAACTGGAGTGTTCTTGCGGGTTTGTTAGTCACGTTTGCAGAACAGATTCAGCCGCAGCGTTGCGTTTGGAAATCGGGTGATTTCGCAAACAGGTCGTGGAACCGGTGAATTGTTTGCAATTTCTTGCAGGAAAATCTTGATCGAGCTCAGATCAAGTGGAGGTTTCATACAAGAAGAAGTTCTTGGGATTTAGAATTTTGTCTTTGTATTGTAACCTTGTATCAACGAATTCGGCATTATTGATAATCACAGTTCTCAATTTCATTTGGAATTGAGAGGGAGACGTACCCACACGCGAGGACGACGTGGGGAACTTCCTTACCAAATCTCTGCGTATCGTATTCTTTCCTTATCTCTCTTTACGTTTTCAACAGTTTCGCAATTTCAGTTAGTGTGTTGTGGCTGTACCTTTTGCGATACAATAGTGGCAAGAAAACTTCTTTAACTAAAGTCCACTGTTGTTCATCATTGATCACATACACACCAATTGTTTGACAAAACTGTTAGCTGAGTTTTATTCATTGGAATTAGGATTTAGTGATAAGTGCATTCAATTTGATAAGATTCTAGTGTTAATAATTTCTGTCATTCTAATTCAAATCCAGCAATAAATTCGTGTGTCCGGTTTTCTAGTAGCGGTTCAGAATAGACGGAAGTCGATTCGGGACTGAAATTTTCCGCTAAGTTTCAATAACTCTGATAAAATATTAAATCCGTTTATTTACAAAGAGGTGATCTATTCACCCCCCCTCTCGATCACTAGCCACACCGTCTAACACTCTCATGGAAGGTCTCGAATAACATAGTTTAAATTCTGCAAAACAAAAAAAATACTGGTTATAACTGATGGGTTGCCTCCCATCCATCACTTCTTTTCCGTCATTAGCTTGACGGCCCATGCCTAAGGCATGTCAAGCGCAATGGATACCCTCACACCGGTCAATTCACTTGTTTTCATTCCTTTGTCAACCTTACTACCTTTTTCTTCCAGTTGATGACATGTCTCTAGACCATCCATATATGGTGTCCGTTCATACACATTGAACACCGCCTTTTCCTTGTTGAACTTCAAAACCAATTAACCGTATCCATATCTATTAACATTTTCCCAGTTGCCAATAATGGGCTTCCAAGAATAACTGACCCTCCTGAATCTCCTTTCATGTCAATTACCATAAAATCTGCAGGGAAAACTAAGCCATCGATATGCACTAACACGTCTTGTACAATACCAAATGAATCGACTAAAGTGAGAGTCATATTACTCGGTATGACTCCCCGATTTTCAATTCTTAGAACGCATTCAACAACATGACATTGATACTAGACCCTAAATCACATAAAGCACGTGGGTTCTTCACTCCACCAATGGTACAAGTGATGATGAACTTCCTTGGATCTTTCATCTTTGGCGCTGCCATCTCATCTTTCTCTATCATGTTCACCTGTTCTTTTACCAACTTCTTCTTTGTACCCTTTAACAATGCCTGCATAAATTTCACAAACTTGGGAATCAGTTCTAAAACCTCATGAAACTAAATACTTACCTGAAGTGTAGTCAACATGTCTTTAAACTTTGCAAACAATCATGCCTCATCTTCCTTTAGGTGTTGGAGATTTAATGTAATTAGGTAGTTCTGGATTGGGCTCATTCGGGATTTGCTTCTTGGTTCTTCTCCAAAGGGAGTTTTTATCTATTAATTATTCAATGGTAACTCATCTCTCTTATTGGTCACCCTGATTGATACTCTTCTTTTCAATTCTCATTTCTTCCTTTTCAACCAAACCCTCCTCAACTATTTCGTCTTCCCTTTTGTTGGTGGCCACCTCAAAACATGTTTCTACAACCTTGCATGATTCATTATTAGGATTATCTACAGTGTTACCGGTAAATCCTTCACTCGAGCTAGGTAAAGCACCTATTTGTCTAGATAACAGACCAATCTGTACCTCTAAATATTTTATAGACACATCATGGTTCCTACTCATTGCCTCATGGTTCTTATTCACCTAATCGAAACTACTCTGAATGACCTTAATGAAATTTTGCAGGGTCGCTTCCAGCTGTAAAGGCTTCCTTTGGATTGTAGCTTGTTGGCCTTGTTGCATACCTTGATTTGCACTTAAATTTTGTTTATTGCTCCATCGGAAATTTGGGTGATGCTTTCATCCCGGATTGTAGGTATTGGAATAAGGGTTATTCTTCTGAAAATTGGTAAAATGGGCTTCTTCACTTGACCCTTCCAAGGAACACCTCTCGTTTTCATGTCCTTCTCCATAAAAGTCATACATACGCGCTTGTACCTAGATTACGTTAGCTTTACTTAAGATGCCTTCAACTAGCTTTTTATTTAATGACTCAATTTGGGACAAAAGTGCAATATGAGTATCAATAACTAACGTACCTATGAGTGTTCCGAAAGTTTCTATTTTTAATGACCTTTCGCTCTTTGAACGATATTCATCCAACCATATCTTTTCAATAAGGTCTTTCACTTGTGCTTTTTGAGAAAGATGTTAGTAACATTTATTGGTAGTACTCTCTTCAAAGAAAATAAGATTCAGTGAACTAGAGTGTAAAACGTGTTTAGCGAAGTCATCATCATCTTTCAAACACAGACAATCATAACCTCTCTATCACTAACAACTCCACCACCATTTCTAATATCATTAAGCTAACCATCCGTTCTCAGCCTCAAATTAGGGTTAACTCAACTTCAGTATTACAAATCAAACAGTGTAAGAGTAAGTTACAAGAAAATATTCAATTTTTGTTTGTTTTGTATTCCCCATTTCAATACTAATCTATAATTGCATAATTGATCATTAGGAAGAGAATGCAGTTTCTAACGAATGTTGTGTTATCAGTTGGCTTAAATGACGTTTTGCATTTTAAGTTTTGTTTTGGATGTTATTGTGTTCTAGGCTTAAAGGTTTGTGTATTGTTGATGTCAGTTAAATTTTTATCAAATGAAATATTTCGATAAATATGTATGTGTTTTTTCTATTTTTCAAATTTTCTCTCCAATTTTAACTTTATTGTTGTTTCATATCTCTCTCCCTCCCTCCCTATCTCTCTCTTTGAAATAAATAATATAATATATTTCATTAAACAACAAAAAATGAATTTGAATTTAACTACGACAAATAAATCTTAATTGACAACAACAAACAATATTGACTTGAACGACAATCAATATTGAGTTAAATATCGTGACTGTGTTTGAAAGAGACTGAGGGATGGTGATGGAGTGTGGTTGAAAGAAAAACTATAATGGAGTGACAAAATTTAAAAAAAATGTGATTAGGAATGTATGTTAAGTTTGTATATTGACATATTAAAATTTATAAAAACATTTAAAAAATTGTTAATTTGATGAATTTTTTTGAACCAGGTGATTTTACAAAACTGACTCCGGTTCTTTGATTCAGATGGTTTTGGAAGGTTTTTCCGGTTTTACTCCATTTTGACTCACTAACGATTTTGGAAGATTGATCCAACCAGATTCATCTCCGGTTCCCGGTACAACCGGTTGAACCGGCCGATTCGGTCCATTTTTAAAAAAAATTGATACAAACAACCAAGACTCTAATGAGTTATTTCTAACAATTTATACATATTGCTTCTAGTTTTTAAATTTTCTTTCCTATTTTAACTATATTATTATTCCATTTCTCTTTATCTAATTATTTTGTCTTATGATTTTTGTCATTTACCTCTTTTTGTTGTACTTCAAATTTTATGTTTTTCCTTTCAAATAAGCTGCTTATGAAAAAGAGTAGAAACCATAACATCAACAGGGGTATGTCTTGAAATTATGGGAGTTTTGATAAACTTTTATATTGAGTGAGTGAATTGTTAGTTTTTGTTTAGCTGATATTTATGTTGATTGTTATTATTTGCAAGGATTTATGAAACTTGACAAATGACAATACCAACAACTAAGACTTTAATAAGGTATTTCCACCAATTTATATGTGTTTCATCTATATTTCAAATATAATATCTCATTTTTAACTATATTATGGTTGTTCCACCTCTCTCTCTCTCACACACACACACACATTGTTTTATCATAAGATTTCTTCATTTACCTCAATTTGTTAATTTCCTAAGTTCGATATTTTTCTTTGAAATATGGGTGCTTTTGTAAAGAAATAGAAAGGATTACACAAACAAAGGTATGTGTAGAGAATGGCTAAATTCGGATAATCTTTGTGCATTGAATGAGTGGATATTTTATTTTTTATTTTGCTGCTACTCATGTTGATTGTTATTATACGCAAGCATTTCTGAATCACATCGGATAAAAATACAATCCAATATTTTAAAAACCGGATCGAAGATCGAACCGGTGAAACTTACGGTGTAATGTTCAATTGATTCAATCGGTTAAACCTACGGTCAAACCGTTTATTAAATAAACTAATAATTTAAAAATATATTTCATAAATATGTCACACATAATCATATGTTCATAACTTAATAAAATAAATATTTCAAAATTTCATTACAAATTTAATACAACAATATCGATAATACATATAATAACATAATATAGTTCTGCACTTCACTTACATTCATTTAAGAACAATTTGGCCAAATTAAAGAATTACAATAGACAAAGTTAAGCTAATTCAAATCAAAATTAAAATAATATAATATAATAATTAAAATAAAGTTCAAATAATTAAGATAACCTAAATTAAATAAGATAAAATACTAAAAATATATAATATAATATATTTCATTAAACAACAAAAAAATGAATTTGAATTGAACTACAACAAATAAATCTTAATTGACAACAACAAACAATATTGACTTGACAATCAATATTGAGTTAGATATCATGACTATGTTTGAAAGAGAAGGAGTGATGATAAGGGAGTGTGGTTGTAAAAAAAACTATAATGGAGTGATAAAACTTAGAAGTTTTTTTTGTGATTTGGAATATATGTTATGTTTTGGAATTGACATATTAAAATTTAAAAAAAAATTTTAAAAAATGGTCAATTTGATATTAAAAATGAACCGCACAGTTTTACAAAACCGGCTCCGGTTCTTTGGTTCATATGGTTTTGGACAGCTCAATTTGGTTTTATTCTGATTTTGATCCACTCGCAATTTTGAAAGATTGACCCAACCGGATTCATCTCTGACTCCCGGTCCAATCAATTGAACCGGCTGATTCGATCATGTTTTTAAAATATTGATACACACAACAAAGACTCTAATGAGTTATTTCTAACAGTGTATACGTGTTCCGTATAGTTTTTAGATTTCCTTTCCTATTTTAACTATATTATTATTCCATTTCTCTTTATCTAATTGTTCTGTCTATTGATTTTTTGTCATTTACCATTTTTAGTTGCACTTCAAGTTTTATGTTTTTCCTTTCAAATAAGTTGCTTATGAAAAAGAGTAGAAAACATAACATCAACAGGGATATGTCGTGAAATTAGTCGAGTTTTTATAAACTTGTTATATTGAGTGAGTGAATCGTTGGTTTTTGTTCAGTTGGTATTTATGTTGATCGTTATTATTTTCAAGGATTTATGAAATTTGACAAATGACAATACCAACAACTAAGACTTTAATGAGGTATTTCCACCAATTCATGTGTGTTTCTTCGATATTTCAAATATAATATTTCATTTTATGTTTGTTCCATCTCTCTCTCTCTCTCTCTCTCGTTGTTTTATCATATGATTTTTTCATTTACCTCAATTTGTTAATTTCCTAAGTTTGATATTTTTCTTTGAAATATGGGTGCTTTTGAAAAGAAATAGAAAGGATTACACAAACAAAGGTATGTGTAGAGAATGACTAAATTCGGATAAACTTTGTGCATTGAATGAGTGGATTTTTTATTTTTGTTTTGCTGCTACTCATGTTGATTGTTATTATCCGCAAGCACTTGTGAAGTAGAGTGAATGAAAATAAAAACAAATGTTTTAAAAAATAGAGGGAAGATTGAACCAGTGAAACTTATTATTTAAGATTCATTTGGTTCAACCGGTTAAACCTACGGTCGAAGCGTTTATTAAATAAACTAATAATTTAAAAATATATTTCATAAATGTGTCACAGATAATCATATGTTCATAATTTAATAAAATACATATTTCAAAAATTCATTACAAATTTAATACAACAATATCGATAATACATATAATAACATAACATGGTTCTACACTTTATTTACATTCATTTAAGAACAATTTGACCAAATTAAAGAATTACAATAGACTAAGTTAAACTAATTCAAATCAAAATTAAAATAATATAATATAATAATTAAAATAAAGTTCAAATAATTAAGAACACCTAAATTAAATAAGATAAAATATCAAAAAGAAATAATATAATATACTTCATTAAACAACAAAAAAACAAATTTGAATTGAACAACGACAAATAAATCTTAATTGACAACAACAAACAATATTAACTTGAATGACAATCAATATTGAGTTGAATATCGTGACTATATTTGAAAGAGATAGAGTGATGATGATGGAGTGTGTTTGAAGGAAAAACTATAATGGAGTGACAAAACTTAGAAGTTTTTTTTTGTGATTGGGAATGTATGTTAAGTTTTGATATTGACATATTAAAATTTATAAAAACATTAAAAAAAAATTCAATTTGATGATTTTTTTTGAACCAGACGGTTTTATGAAACCGACTCCAGTTCTTTGGTTCAGATGGTTTTGAACGGTTCAATCCGATTTTGACCCACTAGAGGTTTTGAAAGATTGACCCAACTGGATTCATCTCTGGTTCTCGGTCCAATCAGTTGACCGACCGAATCGGTCCTGTTTTTGAAACATTGATACAAACAACAAAGACTCTAATGAGTTATTTCTAATAATTTATACGTGTTGCTTCTAGATTTTAAATTTCCTTTCCTATTTTAACTATATTATTATTCTATTTCTCTTTATCTAATTGTTTGTCTTGTGATTTTTGACATTTACCTCTTTTTGTTGTACTTCAAGTTTTATGTTTTTTCTTTCAAATAAGTTGCTTATGAAAAAGAGTAGAAAATATAACATCAACATGGGTATGTCTTGAAATTAAAGGAATTTAGATAAATTTTCATACTGAGTGAGTGAATAGTTGGTTTTTGTTTAATTGGTATTTATGTTGATCGTTATTATTTGCAAAGATTTATGAAACTTGAAAATGACAATACCCACAACTAAAACTTTAATGAGGTATTTCCATCCATTTATGTGTGTTTCTTCTATATTTCAAATATAATATCTCATTATACAATATTATGGTTGCTCTCTCTCTCTCTTTCTCTCTCTCTCTCATTGTTTTATCATAAGATTTTTTCATTTACCTCAATTTGTTAATTTCCTAAGTTTGCTATTTTTCTTTAAAATATGGCTATTTTTGAAAAGAAATAGAAAGGATGACACAAACAGAGGTATGTGTAGAGAATGACTAAATTCGGAAAACTTTGTGCATTGAATGAGTGAAATTTTTATTTTTGTTTTGCTGCTAATCATGTTGATTGTTATTATCCGCAAGCATTTTTGAAGCACAACAGATGAAAATACAAACCAATGTTTTAAAAACCGGACCGGAGATTGAACCGGTGAAACTTACGGTTTAAGGTTCAATTGGTTAAACAGGTTAAACCGGTTAAACCTACGGTCGAACCGTTTATTAAATAAACTAATAATATAAAAATAATTTTCATAATTATGTCACACATAATCATATGTTCATAACTTAATAAAATAAATATTTCAAAAATTCATTATAAATTTAATACAACAATATCGATAATACATATAATGACATAAAATAGTTCTACACTTCATTTACATTTATTTAAGAACAATTTGATCAAATTAAAGAATTACAATAAACAAAGTTAAACTAATTCAAATTCAAATTAAAATAATATAATATAATAATTAAAATAAAGTTCAAATAATTAAGAATACCTAAATTAAATAAGATAAAATATCAAAAATAAATAATATAATATATTTCATTAAACTACAAAAAAAACGAATTTGAATTGAACTACGACAAATAAATCTTAATTGACAACAACAAAACAATATTGACTTGAACGACAATAAATATTGTGATCGATATCGTAACTATGTTTGAAAGTGACGAAGTGATGATAAAGGAGTGTGGTTGAAAGAAAAACTATAGTGGAGTGATAAAATTTAGAAGTTTTTTTTTGTGATTGGGAACGTATGTTAAGTTTTGATATTGACATATTCAAGTTTATAAAAACATCTACAAAAAATATCATTTTGATGAATTTTTTTGAACCGGACGATCTTACAAAATCGGCTCAGATTCTTTGGTTTGAATGGTTTTGGACGGTTCAATCCGGTTTTTTCAGTTTTACTCTGGTTTTGACCCACTAGAGGTTTTAAAAGATTGACCCAACCAGATTTATCTCTGCTTCCCGGTCCAACATGTTGAACCGCTTGATTCGGTCCCGTTTTTAAAACATTGATACAAACAACAAAGACTCTATTGAGTTATTTCTAACAATTTATACGTGTTGCTTCTAGTTTTTAAATTTCTTTTCCTATTTTAACTATATTATTATTCCATGTCTCTTAATCTAATTGTTTTTTCTTATGATTTTTGCAATTTACCTCTTTTTGTTTTACTTCAAGTTTTATGTTTTTTCTTTCAAATAAGATGCTTATGAAAAAAAAGTAAAAAGCATAACATCAACAGGGGTATGTCATCAAATCAGGGGAGTTTAGATAAATTTTTATATTAAGTGAGTGAGTCGTTGGTTTTTGTTCACCTGGTATTTATGTTGATCTTATTATTTGCAAGGATTTATGAAACTTGACAAATGACAATACTAACAAATAAGACTTTAATGAAGTATTTCCACCAATTTATGTGTGTTTCTTCTATATTTCAAATATAATATCTCATTTTCACTATATTATGGTCTCTCTCTCTCTCTCTCTCTCTCTCTCTCTCTCTCTTACATTATTTTATGATAAGATTTTTTTCATTTACCTCAATTTGTTAATTTCCTAAGTTCGGTATTTTTCTTTGAAATATAGGTGCTTTTGAAAAGAAATAGAAAGGATGACACAAACAAAGGTATCTGTAGAGAATGGCTAAATTCGAAAAACTTTGTGCATTGAATGAGTGATTTTTTTTGTTTTTGTTTTGCCACTACTCATGTTGATTATTATTATCCACAAGCAATTATGAAGCACGACGGATGAAAATACAAACCAATGTTTTAAAAACTGAATCGGAGATCGAACCAGTAAAACTTACGGTTTATAAAAATAAATTTCATAAAATAAAAATATGTCACACATAATCATATGTTCATAACTTAATAAAATAAATATTTCAAAAATTAATTACACAACAATATCGATAATACATATAATAACATAACATAGTTCTACACTTCATTTACATTCATTTAAGAACAATTTAACCAAATTAAATAATTAAAATAGACAAAGGTAAACTAATTAAAATTAAAATTAAAATAATATAAGAATACCTAAAGTAAATAAGATAAAATACAAAAAATAAATAAATATAATATACTTCATTAAACAACAATAAAACGAATTTGAATTGAACTACGAAAAATAAATCTTAATTGGCAACAACAAACAATATTGACTTGAATGACAATCAATATTGAGTTGGATATCGTGTCTGTGTGTAAAAGAGACTGAGTGATTCTGATGGAGTGTGGTTGAAGGAAAAACTATAATGGAGTGACAAAAATTAGAAGTTTTTTTTTTATGATTGAGAATGTATGTTAAGTTTTGGTATTGACATATTAAAATTTATAAAAAATTTAAAAATTTATCAATTAGATGAATTTTTTTGAACCAGGCAGTTTTACAAAAATCGGCCCCGGTTCTTTGGTTCAGATGGTTTTGGACGGTTCAATCTGGTTTTACTCCGGTTTTGACCCACTAGCGATTTTGAAAGATTGACCCAACCGGATTCATCTCTGGTTTTCGGTCCAATCGGTTAAACCGACTGAATCGATTATGTTTTTAAAACTTTGATACAAACAACAAAGACTCTAATGAGTTATTTCTAACAATTTATACGTGTTGCTTCTAGTTTTTAAATTTCCTTTCCTATTTGAACTATATTATTATTCCATTTCTCTTTATCTAATTGTTTTGTCTATTGATTTTTGTCATTTACCTCTTTTTGTTGTAATTCAAGTTTTATGTTTTTCCTTTCAAATAAGTTGCTTATGAAAAAGAGGAGAAAGCATAACATCAATAGGGGTACGTCGTGAAACTAGGGGAGTTTAGATAAACTTTTTATATTGAGTGAGTGAATCGTTGGTTTTTTTTTCAACTGGTATTTATGTTGATCGTTATTATTTGCAAGGATTTATGAAACTTGACAAATGACAATACCAACAACTAAGAATTTAATGAGGTTTCTCCACCAAATTATGTGTGTTTCTTCTATATTTCAAATATAATATCTCAATTTAACTATATTATGGTTGTTCCATCTCTCTCTCACTCTCTCTCTCTCATACATTGTTTTATCATAAGATTTTTTCATTTACCTTAATTTGTTAATTTCCCAAGTTCAATATTTTTCTTTGAAATATGGATGCTTTTGAAAAGAAATAGAAAGGATGACATAAACAAAGGTATGTGTAGAGAATGACTAAATTCGAATAAACTTTGTGCATTGAATGATTGGTTTTTTTATTTTTGTTTTGTTACTACTCATGTTGATTGTTATTATCCACAAGCATTTGTGAAGTACTGCGAATGAAAATACAAACCAATGTTTTAAAAAACAGACCAGAGATCGAATCGGTGATACTTACGGTTTAAGGTTCAATTGGTTCAACCGGTTAAACCTACGGTCGAACCGTTTATTAAATAAACTAATAATATAAAAATAAATTTCATAAATATATCACAAATAATCATATGTTCATAATTTAATAAAATAAATATTTCAAAAATTCATTACATATTTAATACAACAATATCGATAATACATATAATAATATAACATAGTTCTACACTTCATTTACATTCATTTAAGAACAATTTGAGAAATTAAATAATTACAATAAACTAAGTTAAACTAATTCAAATCAAAATTAAAATAATATAATATAATAATTAAAATAAAGTTCAAATAATTAAGAATACCTATATTAAATAAGATAAAATACCAAAAATAAATAATATAATATACTTCATTAAACAACAAAAAACGAATTTGAATTGAACTACGACAAATAAATCTTAATTGACAACAACAAACAATATTGACTTGAACGATAATCAATATTGAGTTGGATATCGTGATTGTGTTTGAAAGAGACTGAGTGATGATGATGGAGTGTGGTTGAAAGAAAAAATATAATTGAGTCAGAAAACTTAGAAGTATTTTTTGTTATTCGGAATGTATGTTAAGTTTGGATATTGACATATTAAAATTTATAAAAGCATTTAAAAAATAGTCAATTTGATGAATTTTTTTGAATTGGAAGGTTTTATAAAACCGGCTCCGATTCTTTGGTTCAGACGGTTTTTCCGGTTTTACTCCGGTTTTGACCCACCAACGGTTTTGGAAGATTGACCCAACCAGATTCATCTCCGATTCCCGGTCCAACCGGTTGAACCGGACGATTCGGTTCGATTTTTAAAACATTAATACAAATCCTAAAACTCTAATGAGTTATTTCTAATAATTTATACATGTTGCTTCTAGTTTTTAAATTTCCTTTCCTATTTTAACTATATTATTATTCAACTTCTCTTTATCTAATTGTGTTATCTTATGATTTTTGTCATTTACCTCTTTTTGTTGTACTTCAAGACTTATGTTTTTTCCTTTCAAATAAGATGCTTATGAAAAAGAGTAGAAAGCATAACATCAACAGGGGTATGTCGTGAAATTAGGGGAGTTTAGATAACTTCTTATATTGAGTGAGTGAATCGTTGGTTTTTGTTCAGCTGGTATTTATGTTGATCGTTATTATTTACAAGGATTTATGAAACTAGACAAATGACAATATCAACAACTAAGACTTTAATGAGTTATTTCCACCAACGTATGTGTGTTTCTTCTATATTTCAAATATAATATCTCACTTTTACTATATTAGGGTTGTTTCATCTCTCTCTCTCTCTCTCTCTCTCTCTCTCTCTCTCGTATGCTTAAAATTAGTGGAATTTGGGTAAACTTTATGTATTGTGTGGGTGAATCTTTGGTGTTTGCTCTGCTGGTATTCATTTTTATTGATATTATTTGCAAAGATTTGTGACACTTAACTTATTATTTATGCATTTTAATGATATTAGGTGTCCTTTTCATCAATTGATATCCATGTTAAGTAACATATATTTTCATTAAGATACATATATTGTTAGTATGTGATTTTCGACTCAAGTTGTATTGAAACCCACTAAGACTAGTTTGAAAGAAACTCAGGAACATATCCACAAGATTAAGATCACTCTCTCTTCAAAACATGTTCAGAATCTCAAATTTATTTACAGTAGTTTAATATCTCGACATGAAAGTGTAGTATGAAGATGGTGAGTTCAACCTACCTATCAGGTATTGTAGGACTTAGCATATTCTTGATTCCAAGGATTGGGTAATCTAGAGACATTTCGACACCAAGCTACAAGATTCGACAGAGAAGTTCCTTGACAGGAGAATTGTAGAGGAAATTTCAAGCACTAACATGTGGAAGCAAAGTAGAGGAGAGAAGGTCATATAATGGTGTATGTGTCATGTGCTGAAGAGTAGACCGTTATCGATAGTTATGAATATGTAGTATATAAGCATATTTCATTCATGTAATAAAGGTTCACAATTTTTATTAGTATTCTCTATAGAACTCCAGTATCCAAGTCATAGAGAGAAAAGTGTTTGTCAGAAAATATGTATCAATCCATGTCCTTATTTTAATTCTCTAATCAGAGAATTTTATTTTATTTCTTTTATTGTGTTATTTGTTTTAATTTAGTTCTTAGAACAATTCTACATTGTTCTTATTGGGATTTCTACCCAATTTCTTTACATTCAAACATAAAATATCCAAGCCCAAACATATTTTCTCAAATATGTTGCACAACCCATCCAGAGGATTTTTTTGAGTTTAATTTCTTAACTGAACGAAACTTGTGATTGTTTTATACCTTGCTGAACATTATATTTGTTTAGTAAATGTTTGTTTGGTTTTGAAGCTAAACCCGTAAGAAGTTTAGGTTTGGGATTTCTGTGATCAAGTCTTTTGTTTAGGTTCAAGATCATCCGGTGGTAAAATCTCATACATTCTTGGTTAGTCCGTGGTAAAACCAATTTTAGGTTAAATCTTAACCCAGCGTTAAAAGCTTGTTTCGATTCATGATCAGTGCGGTGCTAAAATCTCACAGGTTATTGGTTAGCTCGGTATAAAATCAAGGTTTAGGTTCAAGAGCTCATCCCAGTATTAAAAGCTCCCCCCAAAAATTTAAAAGCTTGAAGACTAACCCCTCTAAGATTTCTTATGGAAAGAAGACTAACTGCTTTAATCCATCGTTTGGAAGGAGAACTCATCACTTCACTCCCCAGTTTACTGTTTGATTGAAAGTTAGCCGTAAACTTTATTTTTCTTGTATAAGGAAGTTAATGAGTAATGCCTACTAAAAACTCTCAAGTTTATTGGATACTCTCAAAAATAATTCTTGGGAGAGGATTAATACTTTTTCTCTTTTGACTGAACCTCTATAATTTTCGGTGTCTTCTCTCTTCCCTTAACATTTTATATTCCCACATTTTATTTTCTGTATTCTTTATTTTCCACTGCATAAAATAAAAACTTTTCTAAAGTGGTTTTAAAGTTTTATTTTAATCCTAAATTTTTTATCCAAGTTTTTCTAAAACACACAATCCAATTTTTTGCACAAATCGTCCAGAGTATTTTTTCGAGTTTAATCTCTTAAGTGAATGAAAGTTGTGAGTTTTTTTATACCTTGTTGAACATTATATCCGTTTAGTAATTGTTTGTTTGGGTTTGAAGCTAAACCCATAAAAAGTTTAGGTTTGGTATTTCTGTGATTAAGTCTTTTTTTTAGGTTCGAGATCAGCCGGTGGTAAAATCTCATACGTTCTTGGTTAGTCCGTGGTAAAACCAATTTTAGGTTAAAGCTTAGCCCAACGTTAAAAGCTTGTTTCGATTCGTGATCAGCGCGGTGGTAAAATCTCATAGGTTATTGGTTAGCTCGGTATAAAATCAAGGTTTATGTTCAAGAGCTCATCCCATCATTAAAAGCTCCCAAACAAATTTTAAAAGCTTGAAGACTAACCCCTCTAGGATTCATTTGGAAATAAGACTAACTGCTTCAATCCATCATTTGGAAGGAAGAGTCATCGCTTCACTCCCCAGGTTACTATTTAGTTGAAGGTTAGCCTTAAACTTCATTTTTATTGTATAAGGGGGTTCGTGAGTTATGCCTACTAAAAGCTCTCAAATTTATTGGACACATTCAAAAATAATTCTTGGGAGAGGATTAAGTCTTTTTCTCTTTTAATCGAACCTCTATAATTTTTGGTGTCTTCTTATCCCTACTTACCAAGAATATGGAATTGTAGTAAATAAACCTGGTTCTCTTTGGAACAAAGAAGAAAAGAGAAGATATGTAATAGATTTTGAAACTAAGACTTTTATAACCATGGCTTTAGATGATAATAAATTTCTTTATGTTCATCATTACAAAACCGCCAAAGAAATGTGGGATACTCTTGAAATAATATATGGATTTTCTCCAAGTATCAAGAAAGAGGAGATGAACACACGAGGTAGAGAATATTGGAAGTTGTATTGGAACGTTTGTATTTAACAAATTTCTAAGAGTTAAGAATTTGAAGCTTAATCCAATCCTTATATCAAAAGATTGAAAGTTCCATGAATTTCTGTAAAAATCCAAGAAGAAGTAAATTATAGAGAAATTAAAGGAACCAATTCAATTACTCAAAGATGAAGATACGGGTGTTGAAAAAGAAGAATCATCAACTTCATCATACTCATATCATACAACTCCAGTGGAATCTTTAGAAAGAACATACTCAATAATTGAAAAATCTTCAGAAGATTCAACATCACATGAAGGAACCTCGTGTCTAAAGAATTATGAAGAAAAGAAGAAGCATCTTCAAGAGAAATCTTCGAAAGAAGAAAAGGAAGAGAAACATCAACCCCAGAGTATTATTTGTGAGATTCTTTTATTTTCTCTTATGTAGTTTCTGTGCTTTTTGTGTGTATTAATCACTATATAAATATTAGATGTAGATGAGACAACAACCAAAAGGATACGAGTGTGGATATTATGTTATGAAACATATGCTGAATACTGTCTCTAGAGGAATTGTTGATTCATTGAAGGAGGTATTCACTTTATCCATATGTATGTAACTTATTTATGTTAGTTGCTAAGTAAAAGAATTAAGTTTATTGTTTTGTTATTGTAAGCAAAGTAAATGTCGTTGTTGTTAGATAGTAAAAACTTTATGTTGTTATTGTTGTGAATGTTGAAGGTTTAATATTGTTGTTGTGTTATTCTAATTTAAATATTGTTTAAATTATAGATGTTTAACGACCAACCATCATTCACGCAAGAAGATATAAATGATGCCCGTTAACATTGGGCCGCTTGCCAACTAGAATTTTTTGAATTACAAACACACTAATTTCTCTTGGTTGTTGCATTGTTGGTTAACCATTTGTATATTTTAGTTTTGCTATAAAATAAAGAATATGTGTGTCATTTTAGTTTTGGTGTAAACAATGTATTTTGGTATATATATATATATATATATATATATATATATATATATATATATATATATATATATATATATATATATATATATATATAGTTTTGTTTCATAAAAGTGTCATTTGGTTCTGTTTCACATAATGTGTATTATATGTTTGTTTCAAAAAAATATAGGTTAATTTTTTTTTTGTAAAATTTAAAAAAATTATATTTAAAAAAAATAAGGGATTCCTCTCGATTGGAACTCCCAACCGAGGTAAAAACCCTTCCCCTGATAACAATGTTCATCCATTCACCTCAGTTATTAAAATCAACCGATAAGAAAGGTAAAGTTTTCCATATCGGTTAACATATTCAACCAAGGGTAAAAGTAGTGCGCTACCATTTTTTTACCTCGGCCAAATGGACCGAGGAGAAAAGTAGTGCACTTTCCATTACACCTTACATTACCTTGCCCATCCAACCGAGCTAATGTAATTGCATGTCCCTACTATCTGGTTATTTTGTTGCTTATCTTATTGCTTTCATCTTTATTTCTATTTTGATTTTTTGAGTCTCCTTCATGATTGCATTTTTTGGAATCGATTTTGATTTGATTCATTTGTAGCATGCATAAAACATTTGTTAAATTTGATCTTAATTTAAATTTTATTTGCTCACTAACATATTTTAGCGGAATGCAATTATTTTATGTTTTTGGTCAAAGTTGATTCAAAGGTAAAATCTTAAAATGCTTTTGAAATTTTGAAATTTTGAGATTTTACAAGATTAATTCGAATCATTCAGTTTTGCACTGAATTTCTAATCCTGATTAAATTGGACAGTAGCTAAACTCAGTAATTTGATCCTGATCAAATTTTACACTTGATGTCGAAAGTCGGGATTAATTTCAGTTTTCAAAATTCATCTAGGGAACAAATTTTGTCTAGTTTGATTTGAATCAAAATTTGTACATGATTCAAATTAATTTCGGTTTTCAAAATTCATGTTTGATTTGATCATAATCAAATTTTGAACATGATTCGAATCAAATCCTTTTTCCTAAAAACCTTAACAGTTATGTTTCATTTGATCTGAATCAAGTTTTGTGCTTGATTCGAATTACAAGGCATTTGATTTGAATCACGTTTTATCTGATCTAAATCAACTGACATCTTTTTCAAAAATTGCTTATTTCTTTCATTCCACCTCATTTTGCTTATTTGATCCGAACCATATTTTTCTTGATTCGAATCTAACTACCTTTTTTCAACCATTTTGTATGTTTTATCTCAAGCACATATAAATCATTTTCGTCATCATTCTAAACATAACATCAATCATTCTGTTAATATTTTTCAGTGTGATTTTTAGTGAAAATCAATTTCCTCTGTTTTGAGTGTTCAAAGTCTTTCTATGAATTTCTCACCTCTTTAACTTCAATTAAGTTCAGATCTTGATAACAAGAGTTCTAAGATTTATTGAAGGAGTCGCGTACTTGAAACTAGCCGTTCTTGGAGATCTTATTGAGTTTTCAGGTTGTGTTAACCCATATTTAGTGAAGTATTACATACCTTAGTTTTTCCATATTGATAGTTTTATTGCCTTTTAAGTTGTTACTTTTAGTTTATTTTAGTTGTTTTATAGTAATTGGCTAGGAGCATAATAGGTGCTCAGTTTGTTGGTTTGAGGTGTTTATTTCTTGATTTAAGGTTAACTCAGTCAAGCTAAGGCAAGACTATAGTGGAGAACACCTGGGAGCGCAAGCTGAAGTAGAAAGATGAAATTTGCCAACGTAGATAAATGGAGAAAGCAGATGGGTTTCTAGGGGAAACATGGAAGGAATGGCGTATTGGAGAGAAACTTTGCTTTGTACTGAAGTAAATTCTTTTGAATTAAGTGGATAAGAGTAAGAGGCGCTATAGGACAAAGATGGTACAATAGTACAATAACTAATTTGCGCGCTCTACAAGAAAGGACATCGCCGCCTGCACCCTATTGTGATAGTCTATCACAAGACGTCTCCCACAATTGTTCCCTTGTACCTGATTTATTGTTTACTAAGAAGAAAAAATGATGTGAATGCCCTAATTCATATAATGGGCTTGATTTAATTTTCCTTATTTTTTGCCCATGATACAAGACATCACAAGAAACCCTAGTGAAGGCATATAAATAGACCCTGATGAAGATTGAAGAGGGGATTCAACATTATTCCAAAATACAAGACAAAATATAATAGTGTGAGGTTAGTGGAGAGAAAAGAGAGAGTTTCTTCTTCTCACCATTTCATGTACCAGCTGCTGATTATCCATCTTAAGAGGTCTTCAAGTTACTCTTAGGTATATATTTCTTCTTCAATATCTATTTAAGAATGTATCTTTTGATAACCATGTTTGTATTTTGTACTCAGCTTATTATGAGCTAAACCTTTTGTATGTTAAGCAATGAGAAGTTAATGTTATTATGTTTTTATGTTAAGTAATGTGTTATTTAGTGGCTTATTTTATCATGTGTTAACTTGCTTACAAATTTGATTCTTTAAGTGATCAATTTAGAAAAAGATAATAGCTTGTTGTTGTGAGAGATCCAACAACAAGTGGATTTCTTAATAAAAGTAGTTGAAAAGAGTAGGATGGAGATATTCACTTGATTAGTTCACTTAGAGATAAGGTACTACAACTAAAAGGGACTTCATAATATGAATGGACGTATTTTAGGGTATTAAGTGTGACTTAGAGTTTTGTTCCCTTGCCCTAATAATGCATGTTTTGATGTTGTAAAAATACACCTCTAGATCATTCTGATCTTTCATGGAACGACACTACACATCATGAACACATGGTTACTTCATTAACATTAATGGACCTTGGCTCAACATGCACTCTCTTGATATCATTTATCACTCACCTTACATTGTTTAGATCTGGTTTAAAGAGGAAAGATTGAACTTGTGACATTCATATATTATTTTTTATCTTTGCTCATGCTTAAGTTGAAAAGATAGTTTCTTATAAATCAACCTAAGTAACATTCACTCCCTTTGGGTACTATATCCTTACTTTTTGTCAAAGGATCTTCTAAATTTACATCAGGACGTACATGATCCACTCGTACAGCTTCTTTAGAGATACAATATGTGATGGTGTTGTGATTCCTTCTTATTTGATGTATTTTACCATTATAATAAAGATTCTCAATTTTTGCAATAGTTGCGGTACTATCACAGTGGATCGACACATTTGGCATAGGATTTTCCCATAAAGGAATCTTAGCTCGAAAGCATTTTAACCAACTTGTTTCTTCATTAGCATTCGCTAATGATATCATCTCAAACTCTATCATGGAATCAACCAGGATAGTCTGTTTCTTTGATTTCTAGGATATAACTCCTCCAACTATATTGAATACATACCCACTAGTTGCTTTGGAATCATCTGATAAGGTAATCTACATCACTGTACCCTTTAGGTACAACATGAAATCTTTGATAATGCCAACCGAGATTCACAGTCTTCTTAAAATACCGCATGACTCTCTTAATAGTTTGTCAATGCTCGTTACTCAGTCTACTAGTAAACTTGCACAACAATCCTACGACATATGCAATGTCGGGTCTAGTACAATCAGTGGCATACCTAAGACTGCCAATGATGCTCACATATTTTGTTTGTCTAGCACTTTCACCAGTGTTCTTAAATAGTTTCACACTTGGATCATATGGTGTGCTCGCAGGTTTACAGTCAAAGTAATTATATTTCTTTAAGATATTTTCCACATAGTGTGATTGATCCAAATAAATTCCTTTCTCGGATATTGTTATCTTTATACAAAGAATCATGTTCACTTCTCCGAGGTCTTTTATATCAAAGTTGTTGGACAACAATGATTTCACATGATTTATGGCCTGAATATTTGTCCAAATATGAGTAGATCGCCTACATAGAGACATATGAAAGTGCAAATGCAATTCTCAGATTTGTACTAAATACATTTGTCACTTTCATTCACTTTGTACCTATTCGATATCATTACGTTATCAAACTACTCATGTCATTGCGTTGGATCTTGTTTTAAACCATACAAAGACTTATTTAACTTACAAAACTTGTTTTCTTACCCATGAATTATAAACCCTTCCAGTTGGTCCATATAGATTTCTTATTCTAAGTCACTGTTTAAAAATGTTATTTTAACATCCATTTGGTGTACTATTAAGTTATAAATAACATTCATTGAAATAAGTACCATAATGGATATAATTCAAGTGTCTGGAGAAAAAGTATCGAAGAAATCTATATTTTCTATTTGCCTAAAACCTTTGGCTACAAGGTGAACCTTGTACTTATCCATTGTTCAATCAAGTTTTAGTTTCTTTTTCAAAACACATTTACAAACGATTGGTTTACAACCATGAGGCAAGTCTACTAAGGGCAAGGTCATGTCAGATTCCAGAGAGTTTATCTTATCATAAATAGCTTATTGCTACAAATATGCATCCATAAATGACAAGGCTTCTTGAAGATTTATTGGATCTTCTTCTACATTATAATCCACATAATCGGGACCATAGTGTTTAACAACTCTTACTATTTTACTTCTTCGAAGTTCTATTTCTACTTCGTTGTTGCTTTTAGTGCTTCTTATCACAAGAATGTGATTCGATTCAGTGCCCCCACTATTTCTCAAATTGAAAGGAAATTTATCTTCATAGAATTCAACATCCTTAGATTCTATGATCACTTTAGAATTTAGGTCATAACACCTATATGTTTTACTGTTTGCTGCATACCCAATGAATAAACATTCATAGGCTCTATTAACGAGTTTGACTCGCTTCAGATCTAGAATTCTGATATAAGCCAGACAATCCCAAGTTCGTAAATAAGATAAGGTTGGTTGTATTTTCTTTAATATCTAATAAGGAGAAATCTTACTTTTTGACTTGGGAACTCTATCCAGGACATAGCAAACAATCAACAAAATTTTCCCCCACTAGTGACATGCAACACCAGAATTCAACGTAATAGCAACAACTAGTTCAGTAAGAGCTCTATTTTTTCTATCTGCTTTACCATTCATTTCAGGAGAATATGGTACAGTCGTTTCATGTACAATTCAATTTTGTTTATAAAATTAATTAAATAAGCTGAAATAATATTCAGTTCTCTTATCACTATGAATTATCTTAATCTTGTTACTAAATTGAATTTCAATTTCATTCGCAAAAGTCTTAAACATAGCAGTTTCAGAAAAATATAATTTTTAGTGATTGTGTATAAATCTACCTCAATAGATTGACTAAACCATGCTTTATTCAGAAGAAAACCAGAAACGAGATTCTTTATAATCTCTAAAGTATACATAACATCTTTCAAGATTACAGTTTTTTCAGAGGTGGACTATGTTCCACTTCTCCAATACCTACAATATTAGTGGTGTGGGCAACTCCCAACAACACTATCTTATTCGTGTATATTTTAAACATTGCACAATCATAACAAACATGACGAGAGGAGCCAATGTCTAACCACCAACCATCATAATCACCAATCACACTGATTTCAGTTATCAAAGCAGTAAATTATCATCAGTCAGGTTAACATGTGCATTAGGGGCATCATGAGGTTTAAGTTTGTTCTTACATTTTTTAATCATATGACCTAGTTTTCCACAATTAAATTAAGAGAAAACATTAGTGTCATTTCGGTATGGTGGTGGTTGTTGCCTATCAATTTGAGTAATTGGGGCCCTTGAAGGGCTCTCATTCTTAATTCTGGGGCCCTTGTCAAATGGCTTCAGGACTACACCGAATTTCTTTTTGTTGTTTGAAACAACCAAGGCTTTTTTTTATCTTTGATCATGTTTCTAAGATTCTTCTTCGGGCAAATAATCAGACTCTCAAGTAAAAATTCTTTTATTTTGCCGCAAAGCATAATTTTAAAAACTTTCAAACAATGGGGCAGTTTGTCAATAATAAATGAAATTTAAATGATTCATCTAAACACATACCTTTTAGGATGATCTCATAAGAAATCTTTTGAAGTTCGTAACATTGAGTCTCCACGGATCTTTCATCTATACCATCTGATACTTGAGATATCGACTCCTGCATACTCCTTTGCTCCAGCTTCTTCGTGTCACACTTGTTTTCAGAGCATCCCAAACCTATTTTGCAGGATCGCAACTACTATGATAATCACATATCATATGCGAGTCCATTCAGAATATGATTTTGTAATCATTCTTTTTTCATAAGGTGATTTCTTCTTTGAGCTGTAAATGTTCGCTTTAATATGTGCATCATATTCAACTTAAATACTATTAAGTGTTCCATCTAAATCCACATTTTTTTACCGTTAATTTCTTCTGTAGCTATGGTAGTTCGAAACGTCTTAAAATTATTGTTTCATGATTTTGAAAATTAGCCATAAAAGAAATTATCGGGTCGAGTCGCGTACTAGGTTGCTCTCTTTAAAATGTTTCGCGACACTGTCCAAAGTCATGCAAAGCAGTCGAACTACCACACCACCTCAAAGATAAAACAACCAAGTTCTATACTGTACGAATACTACTTGCACGATAGATAATCGGTCTAAAAATATATCCTCTGATTGTACAGAGATCATTCGAATATGGTGTCATACCCCAATTTTGTCTGGCCATATTTAAATTTTCATAATTTCGATTTAATTTTCAGTTTATATCATATGTACAGCATAATATGCATTTTATCATTAATAATACCTGAAATATTAGTCAGGATAAACTTATTAAAAATACAGACAAATCGGTTGAATCTTTTCTCAAGTACGGACAAAATCAGCAGATAAAAAGTTTCGAAATTAAAATTGCAGACGTCAGTATTATTAATCTACAGTTCATGTAATTTAACCTGGTGTGCTCGTTGTAATTTTCAGAAGCTGTTTCAGTTGCGTTTTGACCCGCCTGAGCCTTTTAACCGGTGAAAATTTATTTCAGAATTTGAAGAAACGTTGTATTTTTTTCAATAAGTATATTTTTTGCTGATCATTTTAGTGTGTCTGATTTAATTTTTCGAGCATTTTTTTCATCCGATTTCTATTTATAATCAGTCCTTTTACTTCTTTGTTTAAGTACCCAAATTAGAGATTGTTTTATTATTATTATTCAAATTGAAATATTAGTTAGGAATTTTTTTAATAAAAGTTTTCTTTAACAATAGATAGTAATAATTATTGTCGAATAAAATATATTAGCATTTGATCCCTTTTGCCAAGGCCAGTTAGCAAAGATTTGGAAAGATTATTTTTTGGACAGTTGACAACACCTCACACGCATCCGTCTCATCACCCTTCACACGTCTCCATCACACCTTTTACCTCTCACGCTTCCCTCTCTCACACTCATTACCGCCTCACCTTTTATTCACTCTCTCCTGCCAACGTTACAAAAAATAATAATAATAAAAAGACTTCACCTAATACTACTCCCTTCACTCACTGTTCCCCTTCTGAAAAAAACACACACACAGACATCTCTCTTCACCTCATCTCACGCCTACCTCCTTCTTCCCCCTCACATTCCGCGATCCACACAACCACCATCTGCCACCGCGACCTTACTTCACCGTAACGCCGCTCCAACCTCCACAAACCCTTCGCCGTACTCACCGCGGCATTCACCATCACCACACGACATTCACTCTGCTCCGCCACCTTTAACCACTGACAACAAACCCAGTTGTCTTCTTCTTCACTCGCAATCGCCACCGTGAGAAACCCGCCGCAACAACAAAGGCACTGCTGAACCACTATCATCGTCGACGAAACAATCGCTTCATAGTAACGTCGTGTCGCCGCCGGAAAGCTCGTTGTGACCGTACTTCTACAACGCCCATCGTCGATCATCATGAAGTCTACCAGAGATCACCTAGTTACACTCACCGCCATCAAATCAAAGGTTCATATTTCTATCCTCATCCCTTGTGGCATTTTGATTTGTGATTTTTGTTTTCATTTTTTGAGAAAGTTTGAAGTTCAACTTCGATTCGTTTCTTTTTCTGCAAATCTGAGTTTGCGTTGCATTTTATGAAAACAAGAAGAAAGAGTAACTAGCAAAAAGAGAGTCGGAGTTGGTTTAGATTTTGATTCTCACGTTTTACTGCCTCTGTTATGTTGGTTTGTTTACATCAGTGAGGATAGAAAGAAGAGGGTGATTTTGGTGTTTATTTACTTGTGTTAACTTTCCTGCATTTTTTGTTGATCTTCAAAAAAATTGAAAAGTCAAATGAACTTGATTAACACATTTACTACTGTATTTAAAAATTTTGTTTCACTATATTATATTCAATGTAGTTTAATTTCAACTGTATATTCTCAGACAATAGATTTGTATATATGCATTTGAGCTGCTATTGACATATCGTGTGAATTGTATGGCCAATTTAATTTAAACATAGAGTCATTCCTGAAAGATTGAGATTTTACTTTAAATATACCACTCCATTTGAACACCATCATTATCATTTTCCATATAAATTAATGTGAATAATAATGTTGTTTGGCATATTAATTTATAATATTTTATTACTTTTGTTTCAAATATTCATCCATGCAATTGGTTTGTAGGCAAAATAGGATAAGATGTGTAATGGATACATGCCTCTTACGATATATTTTAGTTGATTTTTTAGATCGTTAAGAGAAATTGGGAATTCCAAAAGAAGTACACTATATGAACCTAATATAGGTCGATGGCACTACAGGTAGATGTGCATAAGCTATACCTTTATTTTATTTTATTTTATTTCTTAAAAAGAATTATTTAATTTTTGTTTAGTCAATTTTAGCATGTTTAGTCATTTAATTAAGTGGCACGTGTCTATACCCTCATATTAATACAAACTCGATTCCACTCCTTTTCATCATCAATACAAAACCATTTCAATTCCACCGATTTAAAAAAATATTCCACTTAATTTCAAAATAAATCACACAATTCTTGATTTAATATCAAGCCCATTTTAAATGTCTTTGTAAGTCGATCGCTTGAAAAAGCATCGCCATCAACCTCACATGGCTTACTCTTGGGCTTTCTTACAATGAGACCTATTCGGTTTTAATTAATCTATTAAATGGATTATTCACCAAATAAATTCAATTCATTCACAAGAATGCAAATTTTAAAACCTCGATCCGACATCAAAAGTTAAATTAAAATACTTAATCACATCTAAACAACACTTCATTTGAAAATGAAAAGGGGGATGGTTTTGAGTTTTCAACTCCTCTCCTCGATTATTTGAATACGAGTTTTCTTACTCGGTTAGTCAAATGGTCGTCATTTCTAATTCAATTAAGTACAAACAAATCAAATCCTTTTGTAATAATAAAACGAAAAGGGAGATGACTTTGAGTCTTCAATTTTTCTCCTCAATTATTTGAATACAAGTTCTCTTACTTGGTCATTCAAATAATTGTCGTTCCTCTACAAACTTCCAAACCCGAATAAATCAAATTATTTTCACATTAAGCTAAAATGAAAAAGGAGATGACTTTGAGTTTTCAATTTCACTCCTCAATTGGACGAATACGAGTTTTCTTACTCGGTCAGTCGAACAATTGTCATTTTTTTACCAACTCATACTTAATCAAATCATTTTCATAACGAACTATACGAAAAGGGAGATGGTCTTGAGTCTTCAATTCCTCTTCTCAAATTCTTGGATATGAGTTGTCTTACTCAGTCATTCAAGTATTTGTCGTTCATGCTAAACTACGTCAACCATATACAACTTTATTTTCATAAATATTCAGATGAAACAGAAAGCGGTCTAGAGTCTTCTATTCCCTTTCCCGACTATTAGGATACGAGTTGTCTTACTCGACCATCCGAGTATTCGTCATCCGTTCAAAACATCTTAATTATTATCCAATCCTTTTCATAATTACTCAGATGAAACAGAAAGCGGTCTAGAGTCTTCTATTCCCTTTCCCGACTATTAGGATACGAGTTGTCTTACTCGACCATCCGAGTAATTGTCATCCGTTCAAAACACCTTAATTATTATCCAATCCTTTTCATAATTATTCAGATGAAACAGAAAGCGGTCTAGAGTCTTCTATTCCCTTTCCCGACTGTTAGGATACGAGTTGTCTTACTCGAAAATCCGAGTAATCGTCATCCAACAAAATGTCTCAACACATCAAATATATATATCTTCCGCGCCCCCGTGCGATCAAAACATCTTAACCAATCAAAACATCCAACATATTAATCCAGCTTGTCACCCTCGTGTGATCAAAACTCTTTTTAGAAAGAACACTATTTAATCATTTCTAATGCGCACAACAAACTAGTGCTTAAGCCTCCGCCGAGAGTAGACAAGCCAACGTTTAGCCTTTAGAACGCGATCTAAATAGTTGTTCGGTAAAAAACACCAACCAATCGTAGTCCCCGAACTACGAATGCTCTGACTTCCTTATTACACCATAAGGATACGTAGGCAGGAGATTGTTGTATCTTCGCGAGCACACTAATAAAAAAACCCCCACTTCCCCTTTCTAAGATTCCCATCCATTTCTATTTTTAATAACCCAAAGATAACAAACAAACATAAATTAACACTCAAAACACAAACTAGAACTAAAAGGTTCCCGTTGAGTACAACGGACGTAAGGGGTGCTAATACCTTCCCCTTACGTAACCCACTCCCGAACCCGAATATGGTTGCGATGACCATTATTCCGTTTCCTAAATGTTTTATCGATATTTCCCTAGTCCTTCATTGGGATAAATAAAGTTCGGTGGCGACTCTGTTCGAACATTAATTTTTCCGCGACCATCGCGAAGAATCGTATTTTTCGAGATGCGACATATGGTATAAATATCACTCGTAGTATCTAGTATAACGACTAATTGTAATAATATCTCAAACCAAGAGAAATTTTAATAATTCTCCAAAGAGAATTCAACAATGGTCATTTGACCACTCAAAATGATTTCTCAAACAAAGAGAAATTCAATTAATTCTCTAAAGAGAATCTAAAAAGTATACTTGATAATTTCTCAACTCAAACAAGAGGAAATTAAATGATTCTCTAAAGAGAATTCAAGAAAATATTCGGAAAAATTTAAGGAGTAGAAAGAAAGGGGGAGATGTTGACACTTCGACAATTCGAAAGAATCCGAGTTATGAGAGTGAGGAAAGAAAAACTCAAAATAATTTTTTTGTGTGTTTTGGAATTAAACAAATAACTTCCGTATATAATCAAGTGAGAAAGGAAATATAGCTCACCTAAGCGAGACTAATTTTTTTTCCAACTAACACATAATGTGAAATTTGACTTAAGAAACTTTTTCAAATTTATCTCTTTATATTTAAATATTGATATAATATTTTAAGGATTTAATTGATATACACTGACAGACTAAAATAATTTTACACCGTTAGTTAATCCTATCCATTGAATATTAAAATAAGTTTGACTTTTATTTTAAAAACTTATAAATTAATACAAATGGATGATGGTGATGAATCGATAGTGTAAATCTTTTTACACTGACAATTCATAGTAATTAATGTCATATTTTAAACATATAATAATTAAAATAAAATAGGAGTAAGGATTAATATAATTTATGGTATTATATAGTTCAAAAATAGTAATTAAATAGTCAAAGACACATACATTTTATATGCTCACAAACCAATAAGGAAGGAGAGTATCTAAAGCCAAAACTGGGTACACATCAAGATTAGATGGTAAAGCTCCACAAAGGCACCTGAACCTGATCAATATCAATGTTACTCCAATGATCCCTACCATATATCATAAATGGACTCGTCGGAGATCGTAATGGCTCATCTGCCATACTCCGGAACCAGTCATGCATCACTTCCTGCTCCTCAAATATGGAAACACCTGGAACTTCCACACACAATTCCTTCAAACTTTTATTATCATCTTCCATAACACCAACGCTATTAATATCGCTGTTGCAAACATGAGAATCACTACTTATCATCAGTTGTTCATCACTCTCCTCAACCTCAAATGCTAAAGCAGCCTCCGCCGCCATTTTCCTAATCTCCTTCACGTTAGTCGACACCGGCAACGGCAACCGCCAAACCGAGTCAGCAAAGTTGACACAAGCTGATTTGCCACGGAGCGCCAACGCAGCAACGTCGTGTGCACGTGCCGCCATCTCAGGCGATGGATATGTTCCTAACCAGATCCTCGTGGACTTGTCGTTCGGAACACGCACCTCACAAACCCACTTATTGTTGTTCCTCCTTCGTACTCCTCTGTATACTGGATGTCTTGTCTCCTTGAATTTTCGCCTCCCAGCACGCCTCTTTGGTTGCTCCGACGCTAACAATATTTCTTCGTAGCAACTTTTTTCCAATGATGATGAAGTTGAGTAGTAGGAGTATTCTGATTTGTGTCCGTAGCTAGACTCATTAAGTGATGATTTCATCTGTATTGTCTTGCGTTTTATATAGTAAATTATGTGAATAAAAACAAGTGCTGAAATTGACGGAAGAGTGGGTGAAGTATATATAGTACGTAGATTTTTGAGGTTTATTAGGAATTAATGCACGTGGCTACGATATGGACGCGAACACGGAACAGTTGGTTTTTCTTTTTCTTGCGGGCCAGTGATATAACGGGCAATCAACGCTCTACACTTGCTTTCTAAGACAGATGTTAACATTTGTTGGTAGTATTCTATTCAAAGAAAAAAAAAACATTTCTTGGGAGAGTAGGCTCACAAGATTCAGTGAACTAGAGTCTAAAACGTGTTTCTACATTTAACGAAGTCATCATCATGTTAGTACTAAGATAGTATTAAATAGAAATATACAATGCCAGGTGTGTTTGGATTGGCATTGATTAAGACTAATATCTAACTAATTACGGTCACAAATCCGAATAATAATTATTTTACTCACACATTTAATTATGTATCATTTAATTATTTAAATTTTTTAACTTTTTTATATATTTTTTATATGGTTATGTGTCAAAATGTTCTATTTAAAGACTCTAATGATATAAAACTTTATCTATTTATATATCTATAATAATATTATAATTGGCTTTTAAAAAACTACCTCGTAAATTTGTGTCACCTAGTATTAATTTTATCTCAATTATGTTCATTTTATTATATTACCACTATTATTATTATTATTATATTATATTCATCACCAATTTTTTTTTTAAGAAGTTGTGATCTATCTAAAATACTCAGCATTTTCTTTAAATCATTTTATGAATAATTTTCTCTTTCCTTTTTCTACGTTCATTTCTCCCTAATTTCTTAGGTATTGTTAGAACAAAAATGATTTCCTTTTTCTACGTTCATTTCTCCCTAATTTCTTAGGTATTGTTAGAACAAAAATGATTGATACTATATCCATTGGATTATGAGGATAATAAAGTATTTAAAAGAATAATTGGGTAGTCTAACATCTGTTCAAGTATGCAGGATTATATCTTTAAGAGCAAATGAAGAGAAGCTTGATGAATCTGCATCTGAAGATCATACTTTGACTCTATAGATCACTTATGAAGACTCTGATTCTGATGGAAGATATAGACTCTGAAAAAGTCAACTTTGAAGAAAGTTAGCCTCTGGCGACCCAGACTCTGAAGTTTTAGAAGTCAAGAAGTGGACTTTGATGTGATCAACCTCTGAAAAGTGAAGTTTGAAGAAAGTAAACCTCTGAAGCAAAATCTCTTCAATCGAGGCAACTCTGACAGACTCAGAGACATTTTGATCTCGTGAAGACTTAAGGAAACATCTCTACTTTGATATCTGAGCTTGTTACACTTGAATTTTTAGTGACTAGAAAGTCAACAATGAATGTCAATGAAAAGACGTTTACTAGATAAAACATTAATGATGCGTCTTTAAGAGGAGCATTAATGGTGAGTCGTCGACAGACCAACGACGAAGGCTCGACCGAGTCATCGAGACAACAAGATATGGTTTGGAGGACTCTCAGGGGTAAACCCCCAAGACCTATATGGTTGGGTAAACATGTCCAGAATCCCAAGAAGGACAATCGACATGAGCCCACATTCCACTAGAAAAGGACCAATCGACGAAACAATATGGTATAAAAGACTTAGTGAATTTTACAAGTCCTGAGGCCTTGATAGGCATCGTCGACATCATGTTAGAGCAGTTATCGTCAAAAGACCGTGAAGAAGTGGAAAAGCAGTTACCACTCAACGTGAGTTACAAGTAGACATCATCTTGGAAGACACTTAAGCGCACTAGTGAGAATCTGAAGGACTGAACATAGAGAAAATGTAACAAATACCCTAGTGGCCATAACCGCCGTCGACGATTATCTTGTAAATATAGTAAATAGAAGACTCATACATGGGATCAAGGGTCGTAAAATTTCATACATACTCTTCATACCTTTGGAGTACCCGAGTTAAAGAGTGAAACAGTTGAGCGAGAAACATGTATGCGTGTTCGTCCATCCTTTTTTCTTAGTATTTTTGTCTCCTTAAACGAAACATGTACTTTTTCCTATGCTTTATTTAATGTTAATTACTTCATTTTATCTTATAATTTATCATAACTTGACTTCATTTAAAGTCTTTTGTTACACTACATTCAATTCACACGCATGTGTGCTCACACTAATTATTTGCACAAATTACTTTGAAGATTTTTCGAGTCAATCTCACAGAATTTCAAACTCGTGATCTTTTACCAAAACCACGGGTAAACAAATTCGCACACCTAGTGGGACCTTTTCGTGCGAATACTTTTGCAGAAATATAGTGTCTTACGCTTTGTTCTTGTGTCTTTCGTTTTTATGGTCCTCTGCGTTGTATGCACTTGAGGAGTCGTAAGCGTCTTTCTGGTATGTCTCAAAAAAACCCAAACTCTTCCCAAAGTAATACTTCAAACCCAGGAGGACAGCCGACATTTACTGGTGTCGGAAATTATGGGGCTCCAACCTCAGTCGAGGAAACGCCCACTGTCATAAGCCAAGAAATGGTGTATCTATACCACCATATGTGGGGATTTCATCACCATAAGTGTCATTCGCACCAACTTTCGTTAGGGAATTACAGAATCCACGAGACCAAAATCATCCTTATTTAAGCTTCTCGATGCCTCAAAAGGAACAACTATATGGCATGTCGAATGCAATGATGGCAAGCCTGCACCATAGTACATCAATATATTCAGAGAGTGTGATGGCTTCATCATCGCCCTTTAACCCATATTTGGCTTCAGCATCCACCATGGGCAACTTTGGCCAATTAGTACAACCACTAGGATGAATAGGGTATTTTCCTCCGCGGGGTGCTTCGTTTTTAACCAATAACTCTCTCCAAGTCATGAGGAAGTTATGGATGAAACCAAGCATGATATGGTTCAAATTATTACACAATAGATAGACAACATATTTACCCCCACTTCTAGAAAACACGACTAGGAGTTATAAACAACTAACCCACCAAATGGGTAGGATTGCTGATTTTTTTGGTGGCACAACCTGCACCACCAATTCCAATGCCTAACATTTCCCAAGGTGTCAATCCTCCGAAAAATAGGGTTGTCGAAAACGATCGAAGGCCGAAAGGCCTTGACATGGTTCTAGTGCGACGCAATCAAGATGTTGGCCAAGTCTTGAGACAAGCTCGACATAATAACATGGGGATACAAGATAATATCACCAACATCATTGAACATGTTTTGGTCTAGAATGGCTTTAACGTAGGCCTCCACAAGCCAAACTATATATCCCCGTTGTCTGAGTATGTAAGGCAAACCGAATTGCCTAGGGGCTGGAAAGTCCCAAAATACACCAAGTTCAATGGCGACATTAGTGAGTCCACCATCGAACACGTTGCCCAGTACCAAACCGAGGCTGGTAATTTAGCCAACAATGAAAGCTTGAAAATCAAGTATTTTCCAAACACATTGCAAAAAAATCCTTCACTTGGTTCACCGCCCTTCCCCCAAATTCCATTTTTACGTAGGCACAACTAAAAATGGCCTTTCACGAGCAGATCTACATGTGGAAATGTAATATTAGCCTCAAAGAATTAGTCAGTGTAAAAAGAAAGGTGGATGAAAGCATCGACAATTACCTGAATAGGTTTAGAACCTTGAAAGCGAGATATTTTACACAACTGCCAGAACATAAGCTAGTTGAATTGGCAGCAGAGGGTATCGACTACTCCATTAGATATTTTGCATCCAATACTTGAAGGACATGGCCCAATTGGCCGATAGAGTTAAACAAGTCGAACGGTTAAAAGCTGAAAAAGTTTGAACTTCAAAGTTCAGTAAAAAGAAAGTAGCTTATGTCGAAGTCGACAACATAGGGAACTCATCCGACTTAGAGAACGAGTATGTAGAGGAAAACGAGATCAATTTGGCTGACTAAAATTGGGGCCCCCTATACATGCAAGCTGCTAAAACCCTCAAACGGGAAGAATCCCGTAGAATCCAAAAATGAAAAGTTTGTTGCTAGAACATATACCTTTGACGTTACTAAGTGTGACGAAATCTTTGATTTATTGGTTGCTGATGGACAAATCATTGTCCCAAAAGGGACTAAAGTCCCTCCGTTAAAACAGAGAAAAAAAGGTTTTTATAAATTCCATAACTTTTTGGGTCATAATACTTCTCAATGTGTACTTTTCAGGGACCTGGTGCAAAATGCTCTCAAAGATGGCCGACTCAAATTTGCTGACAAGCAGAAACCACGCTCGGAGGAGGAAGATGAAACAAAAATTGATGCTTTCTTTGTCGAACCAGTGGACATCATGGTTGTCTACACTGTCGCCAGTGCTGGGGTTGAAGATGGAAAACCAAACAACGAGGATCAAGTTGCAAAGGCCTATCCTAAAGTTGAAGAGGAACTGGTCGAATTTTTGAATCAGTGAAAATTGAAAGATTCATAATTAATGTTGTGTCCCAGGTGCATCTCCGTGTTTGACAAGGATGCTGCAAAAGAGCTGGAGAAGACAAATCCTTACCAAGCCAAGAAGTTGGTCCGACAGGACAAACCCAAGGAACCTTTCTAAAATAAAGGGAAAGTCCCAATAAAGTTCCAGGGTAGGACTTATGTCCCTACTACAAGTGCATCTCCCAGAGAATGGTTACGCCCTACTCGGATATCCAAAATTGGTGGGGGAAATGGAAAGTTGTGAATGTTGGTGTTGGCTCCTTCTATCGAGACAATTCTCAAGTCTTGAAGAAATACTCTTATGTCTCACAAAACTATATGAGAAAAAACCCCATGACCAAGACTTAGTGGGTGAGGCACTATAGAAACAAGAAAGTTGCACGTGAGGCTGGAAGTTCCAGTGGAAGTGATAGCGTTCGATCTGTCGATGAAAGTCGAAATAATCGATGGACAGTAAAGCAGGGTCTTGAAAGAATGATGTGATGGCACTGATTCATGTAATGTGCTTGATTTAATTTCCTTATTTTTGGCTCATGATCCAAGACATCACAAGAAACCCTAGTGAAGGTTTATAAATAGACTCTGATGAATATTAAAGAGGGAGTCCAACATTATTCCAAAATACAAGATATAAGATAATAGTGTGAGGTTAGTGGAGAGAAAAGAGATAGTTTCTACTTCTCACCATTTCCTACACCAGCTGATGAGCCCTAGCGCGATTGGAGTCATCTATTGCTGATTATCCATCTCAAAAAGTCTTCAAGTTACTCTTAGGTTTACATTTCTTCTTCAATATCTACTTAAGAATGTATCTTTTGAGAACCATGTCTGTAGTTTGTACTCAACTTATTATGGGTTAAACCTTTTGTATGTTGAGCAATGGGAAGTTAATGTTATGATGTTTTTATGTTAAGTGATGTGTTATTTAGTGCCTTGTTTTATTATGTGTTAACTTGCTTACAAATCTGATTCTTTGAGTGATCAACTTAGAAAAAGATAATAGCTTATTGTTGTAAGAGATCTAAAAACAAGTGGATTTCATAATAAAAGTAGTTGAAAAGAGTAGGATAGAGATATTCACTTGATTAGTTCACTTAGAGATAAGAGACTACAACTGTAAGGGACTTCATAATATGAATGGACATATTTTAGGGTTGTAAGTGTGACTTAGAGATTCATTCCCTTGCCCTAGTAATGCATGTTTTGATGTTGTTGAAAGACACCTCTAGATCATTCCGACCTTTCATGGCATGGTACTACACATCATGAACACATAGTTACTTAATTAACACTAATGGAACTTGGATCAACATGCACTCTCCTGATATCATTTCACTCTCACATTACATTATTTAGATCTGGTTTAAAGAGGAAAGATTGAACTTTGACATCCATATATTATTTTTTTATCCTTGTTCATGCTTAAGTTCAAAAGATAGTTTATTACAAAATCAACCTAAGTAACATTCACTCCATGTGGGTACGATATCCTTAATTTTTATAGCTTTCTACTTTTAAACATACATGTATACTTGCATGTGTCATATTTTCAAGCAACGGGTTTTTAGCAAGATTGAGGGATTGTCAATGGTTGTGACAAATTCCATTGAAAAGAAGTAATTTCTTCACTCCAGCATTGTCCTAAGATACCATCTCATTTTCATCATTTGCATAGCATCAAAAATCTCACGTGTTTGTCTTTTATACATTACCAACCTTATGAAAATATAAAAAATATGTTTTGTCTTGTTTGATTCTTTCACAAGGTAGGTGTGTTGGTTTAAGGAGCTCAAGTGATTGATTGGTCAAGATTATGGGCATTCCTAAGTAATTCAAGCTTATCATTCATTAATAATAGTCAAGTGATTTTCATTCATCATAATAAAGTTCAAGATTGCATCCATTCAAGATCAACAAGTTCCAAATTCATCTGATGCCTAAATTAGGTTTTTGATCAAGATTGCTCTGATGTTGCCTTTTTGACCAAGACATGATCTAATAGTTTAAAATATGATTCAAGGTCCTAAAGTGCTTCATTATGATCCATTCATGTGCTTCAGTTGGCTATATAAGTTTGATTCATTGATCATTGAAGATTTGGAATTCATCTTATGAAAAGTCACTTGCTTAAGGTCAAAGTTTGACTTTTGAGATTTTTTGGTCAACCATGGGTTTCTCAAGTCAAGAATCATGAAAATATGGTTGATAAATGCATTTTATCAATAAAATCAAGAAAAAGTTCAAGAATGTCAAATTTAGGGTTTTCAAAATTTCTCGAAGTTATGAAATTGCATGTTCATGAAGCCCACTTTACAACTTTGTAACTTCTTCCTCGATCCATAATTTTTCATGCTCAAAGGATGTACTTGTAGATGATGTTCCATACTTCAACTTTTTAGAAACAATTAACCAAATATCTAATAAGGGTTGGAAGATATGAAGTGATGAAGATGAGATCTAAAAGTTGTAAAATTGTTCAACACTTGGAAAATTTTCCAAGTGTTTAGCAATTAAGATTGTCAAAGTTGATGGTCAATTATCTCTATGATCCAAGCTGAATCTATTCAAATGTCCAACATTAAAGTTATAGAGGATGGGAAAATCTTCCCAAATATCCAATTGGCATGAATTTTTCGCACTTGAGCTAGGATTTTCGAAGAAGGAAAGTCACCATGTTAGGCCAAATTGAAAGTTCATCTTCATGTCAAGTTTCATGTTCAAACCAAAGCCAAACCTCAAGATCTTGATTTGTAGCCTATGATGCTTCTAAATCTAAGCATAATGAGTGTTTTACACAAACCATTGATGCATTACACAAGGGCTTGAACCACTATCCAAACAACATACCATTCATGGATCATTTTTCCATAAAGCTTCATTTCCATTTCCATAAAGATCACTTTTCTCAACCACTTTTGCTTGGAGCTTTGTAAATCAGAATTATTATCACAGAGAATAGGAACGTTACTCTCAGATATCTGATAATCTTTCAGCTGACTCTTCATTCAAAGTATTTGAGTGTTGCATCCAGAAGCTGCAATGTATTCAACTCCGGTTGTTGAAAGCACAATTGTAGATTGTCTCTTGCTGGACCATGAGATCAAGTTATCTCCCATAAATTGGAAACTTTCAGAAGTACTTTTTCTTTCAATTCTGTCTCCAGCATAGTCGGTGTCATAATAACCTACTAGTTTATACTCACTTGATTTTCTATAAAATAAACCAAGGTTAGTAGTACCTTTCAGATACCTAAAGATTCTCTTAACAACAATTAAGTGAGTTTCCCTAGGATCTGATTGGAAGCGAGCACATAAGCAGACACTGAATAAGATATCAGGTCTAAAAGCGGTTAGATATAAAAGAGAGCATATCATACCTCTGAATAACTTCTGACTTACCTTATTGCTTACCTCTTCTTTCTCCAGAATACATGTAGGATGCATTAGAGTCTTTGCTTGCTTACATTCTGATAAGTTGAACTTCTTCAGAAGTCCCTTTGTGTATTTGCTCTGATGAATATAAGTTCCTTCTGACCGTTGATCAATCTGGATTCCCAGAAAGAACTTAAGTTCTCCCATCAGACTCATTTCAAATTCTGCCTGCATTGACTTAGCAAAATCCTTGCACAACGACGCATTAGCAGAACCAAAAATAATATCATCAACATGAATTTTCACAACCAGAATATCACTCTTTAAGGTTTTACAAAAGATAGTTGTGTCCACTTTCCCTCTGGTAAAATCATTTTCCAACATAAGGTTGCTTAGTCTATCATACCAAGCTCTTGTGCTTGCTTTAGACCATATAAATATTTTTTCAGTTTAAAAACAAAATTAGGATTTTGAAAACTTTCAAAACCAGGAGGTTGATGCACATATACTTCTTCAGAAATATATCCATTCAATAATGCACTTTTAACATCCATATGATAAAAGATGATGTTATGATTGATTGCAAAAGAAATTAAAATTCGAATAGACTCTAACCTGGAAACTAGAGCAAAGGGTTTTGTATAGTCTATATCTTCTTGTTGACTATAACCTTGTGCTACCAGTCGAGCTTTGTTTCTGACAACCTCGCCTTTCTCATTCATCTTGTTTCTGAAGACCCATCTGGTTCCAATGACATGGAAACCCTTTGGTTTCTGAAAAATATCCCAAACATCATTTCTGGTGAATTGATTTAGTTCTTCTTGCATATCTAGAATCCATTCATTATCCATAAGAGCTTCATCAATAGATGTGGGTTCTATCAGATACACCAACCATAGAAGAGTCTCTTCATAAGGTTTGTATGAAGATCTAGTTCTGACTGGAGCATTCTTGTTTCCCAGAATCAGTTCTTCAAAATGAGAAGTTCTTAATCTACTCTTCTTCTGATGAGTTGGATCAACGATTGCTTCTGGTTGAGTTTCTTCTTCATATTCTTTGGCTTTGCTTTCTAAGTCTTTTTCTCTAGAAACAGTATCTTTGGATTATGAAAGATTGATCTCCAGATCTGCAAATTTCTCAACTAGCTTTGACTTTTTAGGGTCAAGATTATCATTGAATCTAACATGAATTGACTCCTCAACACTCCATGTTTGTGTGTTAAAGGTTTTGTAGCCTTTAGAGCATTTAGAATATCCTAACAGAAAACACTTATGTGGTTTAGAATTAAACTTGCCAAGATTCTCTTTTGTGCTCAACATAAAACATTCACATCCAAAAGGGTGAAAATAAGAAATGTTGGGCTTTCTGTTCTTCCATAATTCATAAGGATTCTTACCCAGAACAGTTCGGATAGAAATCTTGTTCTGAATGTAACACACTGTGTTAACTGCTTCTGCCCTAAAATGCTTAGCCATATCAGTTTCTTGGATCATGGTGCGAGCCATTTCTTGCAAAGTCATATTCTTCCTTTCTACAACTCCATTTTGCTGTGGAGTTCTAGGGCAGGAGAAATCATGGGAAATATCGTCTGAATCAAAAATATTTTCAAAGTGTTTATTTTCAAATTCACCACCATGATCACTTCTGACTTTGACTATTTTGCAATTCATTTCTGTTTGCACTAGTGAGCGGAAGGTAGAAAACACAAAATGTGACTCATCCTTGTGTTTAAAGAACTTTACTCATGTCCAACGACTGTAGTCATCAACAATGACCAACCTCATTAACAGACATTAGACATTTTACGTTTTGATCTTCAAGATCAGAAAGTTTAATTTTATAAATGATGTTCTTCCTCTTTCCGTTAAAAATGATTGTACCATCTTTCTGACACACAACCTTACAGGACTTTTGATTAAAGATGATATCATAACCATTGTCACTAAGTTGGCTAATAGACAAAAGGTTATGCATCAGACCATCAACTAAAAGAACATTAGTAATAGAAGGAAGTTTACCGTTACTAATGGTTCCAGAGCCAATGATCTTTCCTTTCCAGTTTCCTCTGAAACCAACGAACCCTTCAGGCTTAAGTTCCAAATTCTGAAACATAGACCTTCTGTCAGTCATGTGTCATGAGCATCCATTGTCCAAGTACCATGACTGGTGTTTCAGCTGAGTTGTTAAAGATGTTTGCAACATAAATTATTGTATCCTTAGGCACCCACTTTTTGGGTCCTCTTTTGTTAGTTTTCCTAGAGTTTCTTACAACTTTGGGTCTTTTAGCAAAAGGATAATCATGAGAGATTTGTGCATGATACTTAGGTTTCAGAACAAAGTTCTTATCCTTAGTATGCTTTTGCGTTTATGCAGAAGTATCAAGCTCAGCTCCAACAGACAAGAAATGCACATAGATAGGTTTTAGTTTGACCTTCTGACTTTTGTCAGATTTTATAGATTTTGTAGAACCTAAACCTTTCCTTCCATTTATGCTAACTCCATAGATTATCGAATCCATTTTGCTTATATCTATGCTTTTAGCCATAAGTACTGCAATGCTCTGTCATATCTGATGATGTAATCAGTACCAGAAGCTTCTGGAATTATTTCCTCCTCTAGTTTTGAAATTTTGATTTTCAAAGCAGAGTTGTTACTTTCTAAAGAAAATACTTTTTCATTTAGAGAGGAAATATCTTTCTCAAGCTCTTTCTGAGTTTCATAAGCAATTAATTGGACTTGTTTAAGGTCCTTGTATTTACTCAGAAGACTCAGGTGCTTTTCCAGCATTTCAGAGAGACATGATTCAATATCAGAACGAGATAGGTTATAAAATACCTCTTCATAATCGGAGTTGGATTCTGATTCTGATAATACCTTGTCTTCTGGTTCTTCAGAGCTTGTAGGATCCTATTTGGTTGCCATCAGTGCAACGTTGTCTTTTTCTTCATTAGAATCTTCTTCTCTAGACTCTGAGTCATCCTAGGTAGCCATCAGCCCCTTCTTGACTTTGGAGAAGTTCTTCTTTGGCCTTCTTTCCTTCTTCAGCTTAGGATAACCATTTTTGTAGTGGCATGGCTCCTTGGACTCGAAGCAAATAACTTCTTTTTCGGAACCTTGCTTCTTTTGTCAGGACAAAGAATCGAAGTGACCAATAGTCCTTCTGACTCATTTGAACATCCCTTGAACACTTTGCCTGTGTTTCTAGAGTTTGTCGACTCTCTTTGAGATTAGAGACAACTCATCATCATCATCATCCGAGTCTTCATCAGATCCTTCTGACTCTTCCTCAGCTTGATAGGCTCTTGTCTTTCCAGGCTTGGATTTTAGAGAAACAGATTTACCTCTCTTCTGAGGTTCATCTTCTTCTAGCTCGATCTCATCCCTTCTTAAAGAACTAACAAGTTCTTTAAGACTGATGTTGTTGAGATCCTTTTCCAGCTTCAAGGCAGTTACCATAGGTCTCCATTTTTTGGGAAGGCTTCTGATAATTTTCTTGACATGATCAGCTGTAGAATACCCTTTGTCTAGAACTTTAAGTCCTGCGATAAGTATCTGAAACCTTGAGAACATAGTCTCAACTTTTTCATCATCTTCCATTTTGAATGCCTCATATTTCTGGATTAAGGTCAAGGCCTTTGTCTCCTTTACTTGAGCATTTCCCTCATGAGTCATCCTCAGAGAGTCAAAAATGAATTTGGCAGAATCTTTGTTTGTTATCTTCTCATACTCAATATGATTCTGGTCTTATAATGATTTTTGAAGTCTTTCTTCTGTTGATCAGACATAACACTTCTTGCTAAAGTATTTCCTTCAGCATTTACTGGGTGAACGTATCCATCGACTACAAGATCCCAAAGATCAACATCTTAAACAAGAAAGAAACTTTCTATTATGTATTTGCAATAGTCAAATTTCTCGCCATCAAAAATAGGTGGTTTGCACTATAATGATCTATATCATTATTATTAACAACATTAGCAGCAGCCATTGTTTCTCACATAAACTAGATCGGTACTGAACACTATGAGGTGTTGATAAAAGCTTTTTATCACAATCAGAACCAAATCTGTGATGCCAATTGAAGGTGTGAAAAGCACAAGAAATGGGGGTTTGAATTGAGTGTTACAAGCAAAAGATTTTTCCAAAACAAGAACACCACTAACAAGTTAATAATGAAGAGATAAAAACACAAGTATTTTTTATCCTGGTTCTATTGAAACTCAAAGCTAATCCAGTCCACCCGCCAAGGTGATTTTCCCTTATACACAAGGACTTAATCCACTATAATCAACAAATTACAAAAAACACAAAGAATAACCTTCTTTGTCTTCTCAATGATCCAACTAAACCTTAGTCTCCTTAAGGACTCGCAAAGAAAAACCTTCTTTGTATTCTCAAGGATAACCTCCTTAAGGAATCAAACAAATAGTTTGAAGAATATTTTGTATGTTACAAAATGCTTCTACACAAGCAGATTTTACACAAATGAATAACAAACACTTAAAGAAAAACTGCGTACAAAAGAATGATAGCTTTTCACAAAGAAAATAACTTGTCAAAATATTTGTGTAATAGGTGTTTTTCTTCAAATCTCCAATGCATACTTATATAGCATAAGCATACGACCGTTGGAGGGAAAAATGGGAGAGCTCATTTGAGAGGTTGTCCACTGTTGGATGGAAAAGGAATGATATTGTGTGCTGTCCTTTCGCCCATAAAATCAGTGACATGTGTGATGTATAGTACTATCCTTGCCCACGAAATCAGGTAGTGGAAAGGATGTTCGATTTGTACCATGTACTATTTGATCACATTCCCATTTTATATTATCTTCAAGTTCACTGGCTCCTGATGAAAGTTAATGAAGCATGAAATGCAGAAACATAAAGTTGGATTCAGAAACTTCAGAATCTTTGGTCAGAACCTTAACAACGTCAGTAGTCTGCTTGAGATCTTCAGACTCTTCAGAATCTTTAAAGTCTTCAGAATCTTTAGAGTCTTCAGAATCCTCAGTCAGAACCTTGATAACTTCAATAGTCTGGCTTGATATCTTCAGAATCTTCATCTACATAACATAACTTCAGAAGCTTGTCATTCTTCAGAAGTTTCGTGATCAGAGTCACGTCCAGAAGCGTGAACTGAGAGAATATTGCAGCAACAACATATTGTCTCCTCATAAGCTTCTCAGGAGCGAATCAACATAGAAGCAGAAAGAACATTGCAACAACAATATTGACGTCTTTCAGAACTTCTAATAGCTGGCGTAAAAAGCGGATTTAGAACACATAGTCCATAAATTGATGGCGTTGCACATCATATATTCAGAATCAGAACTGGTTGTTAAACCTACACAATAATAAACCATTAGGGTACCAAAATTATTCTCACACAAATACAATATTGTTATCATCAAAATTCAAGGTATATATGCAAAACCAAATCTTGTTCTAACATATACGAGCATTGAAAACAAAGAATCATCAACTTCATAATACTCCTATCATACAACTCTAGTGGAATCCTTAGAAAAAACATACTCAATAATTGAACGATCTGCGAAAGATGAAGCAACCTCGTGTTTGAAGAAATGTGAAACAGAAGAAGCATCTTCAAGAGAAATCTTCGAAAGAAGAAAATGAGGAGAAAATTCAACACCGAGGTATTATTTGTGACATTCTTTTATTTTTTCTAATGTAGTACATGTGCTTTTTTTGTGTATTAATCACTATATAAATATTAGTTGTATACGAGACTACAACTGAAAGGATACAAGTGTGCATAATATGTTATGAAACATATATTGAATATTGTCTCTAGAGGCATTGTTGATTCATGGAAGGAGGTATTCACTTTATCCATATGTATGTAACTTATTTATATTAGTTGTTAAGTAAAAGAATTATTTTTTTTGTTTTGTTATTGTAAGTAAATTTAATCTTGTTGTTTTAAGCTAGTAAAAAGTTTATGTTGGTATGTTGTGGAGATTGAATGTTTAATGTTGTTGTTGTGTTATTCTAATTTAAATGTTGTTCAAATTATAGGTGTTTAATGACCAGACACCGTTCACACAAGAAGATATAAATGAAACACGTTCATGTTGGGCAACTTGCTTGCTAGAACTTTTTGAATTACAAGCACACTAATTTCTCTTGGTTGTTGCCTTGTTGGTTAATTGATTGCGTGACTAGTATGTCTATAGGATTCGTGACTGCAAGTGCACAGTCGTATCACGTAGTTTTAAAGATTATCGAACCGAAAGGACTAACAATCGAACTTACCGTTATCTAATGTTACTACATAAATCTAAGGCTGAGGATTTCTCTAAGGGTTGAGGGACGATGAGAAATAACTACTAACGGAAACAAAATTTTAATAAAAATATTTAATAGCGGGATATCGGTATGTAATGCATCAAACTTCGGGGATTCGATAAATAGTTGGTGTAATCTTAAATATCAAGATACTCTTCAGTAGAAATTATTTATTTAAAAGACTTTCTCTCACACTCTCGTGTTTATTGACTCTGAATATACTCTTAAACCAGAATGTTTCGCTCTCGCTCTCTCATTTGAATTAAAAGTAATTTTTGGAAATAAATAGAGTCTAATTAATCCTAAAGCGCTCTCGCTGCATTTAGAATTAATGCCTAGTTTCAGCTATCTAGTTAAAACCTCAAACTCTCGTTTTTATTGACTGTAACCCTTGTTCGCTTTGTACTATTGTATGAAAACAGTTTTAAATTTAGAACAAGAAACTATAACCAGAAAAATAGTTTTATAAAAGTCAACACCAATTATTTACAAATCTCATCGCTTCGACGATTTTTACATACCGATATCGATTGGTTTAGCCGGACATGGATTCGAGAACAAACATGATATTATGATAATAAACATAAGACAAGGCATAAGCAATTAAAATAGAACCTGGAATATAGACCGAAAACCTGGAATTAATGATGGTTCTTAAATTCAAATAATGTCGGCACGCTTGACAAATCGGGTACACAGTTACAATCAAATTCAGTTGCTAAAACTAAAGTCGTAATAGTCCCCGATGTGGAGAATCTATCACTGTACAAGTAAATATCTATTTAAAATGCTAACAACAAAAATCTGGCTAAAAATGCACCCCGATCTTTGGAGACCAAAGCCCTAATATATACTCCTCACTCCTTCCTTGAAAGTAGCCTTGAAAATATCCTAGTGGGGAGTGGTTGGTTGAACGAGCTAAACGGGACGTGGAGAAAAACATGGAGAAAAATAAGGAGGAATGGGTTTGGTGGCGGCTGCAACAACCCTAGGTAGTGGGCGCCACCCCTTACTAGGTGGCGGACGCCACTCTTGCTTGGTGGTGGGCGCCACACCTTCTATTTGGTGGTGGGCGCCGTCTTGGCTTCATGTGGTGAGCACCACACCTTCTATTTGGTGGTGAGCGCCACCTTGGATTCATGTGGTGGGCTCCACCTTGCTTTGTGGTGGTGGGCGCCACCTTCTTTTATTTGCTTCATTTTCCCTCCTTTTTCTTTCCTTTTTGCTCTTTTCCCGCTTTGCCTACAAAGACACTCCTTATTCGATAAATACCTGAAATAAATACAAAGTACGGTGTAATGATATGGAAATCAAGTAAAAAACAATGCAAGTCAAGTCAAATATACGATATATTTTCGCGTTATCAAATTCCCCCATACTTAAACCTTTGCTTGTCCTCAAGCAAATGCTGCACACATGAATAAAAGAGTTTTGTAAAATTTTGCAGCATATAGTATCAAGACTCGTGAAAAACACAGTTGCATTCGGATACTCATTCTAGCCTACAAACTCTACTTCGGACAGAAATTACATCAACATGTACTAACTTCCACACTAAGGGTATCGTTGGAACACATACTCGCAATCGTGTTGTCATAAGTCTCCCTACTATACAAACCAATCTGAATCATGTCATCATGCCTCAGCATACCTTACTAATCCTTCTTTTTATCCTTTTTTTCATTCTAGTGCAATCACATTAAACCCGTTATCCTTTCACACTCATAGCAAGATAATCTGTTAGTGACTATGATCTCATTATTATTTTCTTTTTTCTTTTTCTCGCACTTTGGCTCAAATAACAACTAAAGATGGTTGTCCCGTTGGGTTAAATGACCGGGTGAGGGTCACCTAACTTAGAAGGAACAACACTTTTCATAAATTTTGTATATCTTTTTCTCTTTTAAGCCTGAGATCATACACTTACTTGCATCGACTTCTTGCGTAGTGTGTGCTTAGGATGGTACAGACTACTAGATAAACTACTTAAGGATTATTAAAGGATAGAATTTAAGGCTACGGCATGACAAGTACTCAAATCGATCTTATACTTGGGAGATTTAAGGTGTTAAAATGATACTGATCTTGTAAAGTTTTTCCAAATCTCTACAATCCAACCTAAGTTTTATTTATAGTTTAGAATTTTCAAAAGATGTACTGTATTTCTAAGTCAAGATTTTCGCAAAAGTTTTGTATGGCTTAAGAAAATGGGAGAATCATTAAATAACGAAAACCACGCATAAAGACTCGACAGTGCATTAATATTTGACTCAACTAACACTTAGAAATTTAACAAAGGAAATAAAAATAGTTAAATCTACCTAGAAAGCGATAAATAAAAGCGGTAAAGCTTCCTCCCCCATACTTAAACCGAGATTTGTCCCCAATACAATGACATAAGATAGGAAAGGAAGGTAGAACCTGGAAAATCTGCTACCGGTGGCCTCTTCCACGTGTTCGTCCACGTCTACCATTTCCAGATTGGTGAGGTGGCGTACCCATATAAAAGGTATAGTCTTGTAGATCTTCCACACACACTGTCAAAGCTGCCATCTCATCGATCAAACCTGACATGTTATGTTCATTCCTGAAAGCATAATCATGCTGGTCATGCTTCATCTAGCGAAGGATTTGCATCATTTCGGTTTGCCGAGCTTCCATGTTTTGAATTTGTTGGTCGCGTTGAGTGTCTAATTCGCTACATCGCGGCAGTTCAGCATAGATGTCATCAAGAGTGACAGGTGCCACATTTCTTCTTCTGGGCCTATGCCTGGATGATGTACTTGCAACATTGTCAGAAGAAATGTTTGTGGTGTGTGTGTGTGTGTGTCAGTAGTAGGAGAAGCCGACTCCTGAACATAATCCTCATCGATGTCCCCGCCAACAGCTACATTCTCAGGAATATAATAATAATTATCCGGATTGCGCACATATGTGCGATTTGTGTTGGGGAGGATGAAATCTGGAAAAACACTATTTGCAACCATTAGGTGAAATTTACCGTCTTGCCTTCGTTTTACCAATTTCATGCTCCTTGTCATGTCAATATCAATGGCACGAGGCGGGAGCGGTGTTAGGCAGGAGAATTTTTCTTCGAGTCCTATGACTCGGGATATTGAGGTTATTAAACCTCCAAAAACAATTGGTTCTCTTCTCGCGTTGACTATGGCCTGCATGTTAGAGAACATGAAAGGGACGATATTGACCTTTTCTAGCATAAATGTGGCGAAGAGATAGAAGAATTCTTTCTCGTTCACCTAGTTAGAATTGGATCAGCCAAAAATAGTGCAAGCCAATAGTTGGCGGAAATAAAGTATAGCCAGATTGTGAATTAAAGTGGCTCTGTTTCCCTCAAAATTGTGTGTTACGGTACCTGTTATCTCCCTCCATAATGGTTGAAAGGCATGCTGCCAACCATTAGTATTTGAGACCTCACATACTACGTCATCCCCGTGGGGGAATTGTAGCAGGTCCTCTAGTTGGGAAAATGTAAAAGTGTACTCTACATTGAACAGGCGAAACTGGACAATCCCACTAGAACAGCCTGTGATGGGGGCGGGGCTAAAAATAAGCGAACTAAGTAATTCTAGTGTTAATTGGACATATACCGGGTCTTTAAAAGATAGGAAATAATTTAAACTTAAAGTATTAAGCATATGATTAACACTATCAAGAATTCATAAGGCTATTAAATAAGGTTCATCAGTGTACCTTGTTGACTCTATTTCTCTTGTGCTTAGAGCTGTGTAGATTTCTTACTGCAATTCACCCGGTTTGTCGGCTCTGAAAAATATTTTGTATCCGTGCCTTTGTGCCATGACCGAAATGTACACAACTCGTGTAGTAAGAAGAAGGAGAATTTTTGTTTATGAAACGTGAGATGGAAATGTGTTTTGTGAGGTTATATTGCAAGAGTTTATATAGAGGTAATGGTAGTTGGAAAGTTTTGAATGGAATAAATTTCAATGAATAGTGACAAATGCATTGGTCAAAGGAGATTAAAAGTGGTTGAAGAAAATTTAAAACTTGTCTGGCATGCATAGGCCAAGGATTTGATGGTACAACGTGAGGAATAATATGGAGTGTGGCAGGAACCACTTTGTGAGTGTGGCGGGCGCCACAAATGTGTAGGTGGCGGGCGCCACTTCCTGTGTGTGTGGCAGGCGCCACATGTTGTGTTGAGTGTGTTTGACCATGCAGTTTCTTTTCTTGACCACCGTTTTGCATGTGAATTCATTTGACCATCATTTAATAGTTTTTGAATAATTAGGTGAAAGAAAAACAAGAAACATAAAAGTGAGAATTAAAATAGGGTATGGTAGAATGAAATTAAACATAAAATCGAAAAGAAAAGAATGAGGTAGATAGAAAAGAATAACATAATTCATTTGCTAGATAAAACTGAAACAATTAAAAATTCTTAAATTGTAAAAATAACAAGAAGAATCTAAACATGAAAAAAATAAAATCTAAAATCAATGTCAGTCATGCGGGAGAACTCATATATATTAGCCATTACAGTGACCGCTGGAAGGAGGAGCGAACGAGTAAAAGTGCTGATAAATGTGATCCAAGTTCTCAGTCACTACATCCATAAATTCATGGAGGTCCACGCGCAAAGTGCTCAATTCGCCTCTCAGGTTGGCGATGTCGGTCTGGACAGTGTCGATAACAGCAGCGTGATCGATAGGATGCGCATCAGGTACAACAGAGGCGCACGAGTCAACGTCAGAGAGATATGTATCATAATGGTAATAGATTTGGAGTGTCTCTAGAGGAGAGGGTGGTGCATCTGGTGGCCCGTCCAAATCAAAGATCCAATTGTTCCTATCATGTATACTCGTTCTATGGTCTGGCAGAGTAAACAGGTGCACAACTTGGTTGTTGATAAGAAATTCAAACACATTCGGGCCCAGGTTTCTAATGATACTAGTGTTGAAATAGAACTGAATGTTCATGGGTCGTATTCCACATAGAGGGTTAAGTCTAATAATTGGTTGTCTCAATCCAATAGCATTTGCGGTCATGGTTACTAGGCCCCTTATTAAGATTGGTCCATGGTTGGCTTGTGCCATACGGTCTAAGTTGGCTATCATAAATGTAACGGCATTAACATGAAGAGCTTGTGATGCACAATACATTATGAAGAGCTCATCTTTGGACATGGAGGTTATGTTTTGTTCTTTTCCAAATAGGGTGTGAGCTAGGATCTTATGAAAGTAACGAATTTCAGGGTTATGGATGTTCTCAGAATGTATGAGATCCAGCTCGAGATGGTTGTTTCTGGTAATGCTACCCCAAAAGTAGTTTAGTTCAAGGTCTGTAAGCAGTTCTTCCTGGATGATGGTAAAGGCATTGGGGCCATTTGGGCATCCTAGGAGTTCAGCTATTTCTCTATGATTGTAGCGATACTCAATATCAAACATCCTAAAGGTGATAAGGCCTCTATTAAATCAAATACCATGGTTTGGCAAGTAAATTAGGGAACTCAGGAATTCTAAGGTTAGCCTACGGTAAGAACTAAATCTTCTTTTGATAGAAAAAGCATCCCGGCCAATTTGGTTAAATAGGAACATAACATTATCTCTGATACCTAACTTAGTCATGGTACGCCCATCGGGGTATATAGTTAGTGCCATCTCTCTCTGAGCTAGAGCTTCAAAGCGTCTCCTCTGGCCTCTACCTCTGAAAACGATATCCATGTAGTCTACTTGTTGCATTGTGAAAGTCAATAGCTAGATAAATTTAAGTAGACAATAACACTAAGTCAATAATGGTTAATAATAAAGAAAAATATCAAGTGACTTTATGAAAGAGAAGAAAGAAAAAAATGAAAAATAAGAAATAATAATAAATAGTAATTTAGAAGATAGAATTAATAATTAAAAATAAAGTGTGGGTTGTCTCCCACCAAGCGCTTTGTTTACTGTCGTAAGCTCGACAAAAGGTTAAAGGTTAATTCGGTGAATGAGTGGGCAGCTCTGCAAGCTTTAGATTCGTGAAAAAATCTTTGTTGTGAATGTGATGGTAATGTTTCAAACGTTGCCCTTTTACGGTAAATGGTTCACTAGCTTTTCCCTTTATCTCTATCGCTCCATTTGGAAAAACTTTGGTAATTTCAAAGGACCGGACCACCTAGAACGAAGTTTTCCTGGAAAGAGTTTAAGTCGGGAGTTAAACAGAAGTACTTTGTCACCCTCATTAAACTCTTTCCTCGATATACGATTGTCATGCCATTTTTTAGTTCTTTCTTTATAGATCTGGGCATTCTCGTACGCGTCTAATCTAAGTTCTTCTAGTTCATGGATATCTAATATTCTTTTCTTGCTTGCGGTAGTATAATTGAAATTAAGGGTCTTAACGGCCTAATATGCTTTATGCTCTAATTCTACCGGCAGATGACACGATTTTCCATAAACCAGCTTAAATGGTGTAGTTCCTATTGGAGTCTTATAAGTTGCCATATATGCCCACAGGGCTTCGTGTAATTTTGAAGTCCAGTCTTTCCTAGAGGTGGCAATTGTTTTTTCTAGGATTTGCTTAATTTCTCTATTCGAGACCCCTACTTGCCCACTCGTTTGTGGGTGATAGGGGGTTGCTACGCGGTGTCGGACTCCATATTTCAGTAATAGCTTTTCAAAAATCTTTGAAATGAAATGGGAGCCACCATCACTGATGAAAAGTCTCGGCACACCGAATCTAGGAAAGATTATATGCTTAAAGAGCCTAATTACCACTCGTGCATCATTTGTTAGAGAGGTTATAGCCTCGATCCATTTCAATATGTAATCGATAGCAACGAGTATGTACTTGTTACCAAAAGAAGATGGGAATGGTCCCATGAAATCAATTCCCCACACGTCAAATACTTCTACTGCCAAAATGCCTTTAAGTGGCATTTCGTCGCGTCTAGAGATGTTGTCGGTGCGTTGGCACCGGTCGTAATTTATGATCACGGTGTGGACATCTTTCCACAGAGTGTGCCAAAAGAGGTTGGCTTGCAAGATCTTGGCACAAGTATTTGAGGTGCTTGCATGTCCTCCATAGGGAGCAGAATGACAGTGGGAGATTATATTTTCTACTTCATCTTTGGGGACACATCGACGAAAGATACCATTAACGCCTCTTTTGAAAAGCAGAGGCTCGTCCCAATAGTACTGTTTAAGATCATGGAAGCATTTCTTCTTTTGTTGGTAAGTCAGGTCTGGTGGAAGCACCACAGCTGCTAAGTAGTTGACGAAGTCAGTATACCACGACAATGTGGTTTTAGTGTAAATTGCTTCCATTATTTGTTTGTTTCGATATCATTAAAAGTTAATGGGCATATAGTTGTATTACTTTCCAACTAGGCTATGAGTCGTTCATAAGGGAAATTATCATTGATAGGCACTCATGCAGGTTCAATACCTTCCATCCTTGACAAGTGATCAACTACGACATTTTCAGTGCCTCTCTTATCTTTGATTTCTAAACCAAACTCTTGTAGAAGTAAAATCCACCTTAGGAGTCTTGGTTTGGCGTACTTTTTACTTAACAGGTACCTAATTGCGGCATGATCAATATAGATAATTATTGTTTCTCCTACTAGGTAAGAATGAAATTTATCCAAAGCGAACACGACAGCTAAAAGTTCCTTTTCTGTGGTGGCGTAGTTCATCTGTGCAGGATCCAAGGTTCTACTTACGTAATATATTGCATGAATCTTCTTATCCTTTCTTTGTCCTAAGACTGCGCCTACAACATAATCACTAGCGTCACACATGATTTCAAACGGTAATCTCCAATCGGGTGGTTGCATGATAGGTGCAGTGATAAGAGTTGTTTTTAATTGTTCAAACGTTGTTAGGCATTTGTCGTCAAAGATGAATTCGGCGTCTTTCATTAATAGGCCAGTTAGTGGTTTGGTGATTTTTGAGAAATCTTTAATGATTCGTCAGTAGAAACCAGCGTGTCCTAATAAACTTCACATTTCTCTTACGGTTTTCGGAGGTTGAAGGTTTTCTATAACTTCTATTTTAGCTTTGTCAACTTCAATCCCTTTATCAGACACTATGTGTCCAAGTACAATTCCTTGTCGGACCATGAAATGGCATTTTTCCCAGTGTAACACGAGGTTCACTTTTACGCATCGTTCAAGTACCATTTCTATTATAGATAAACATCCTTCAAAACTCTGCCCACAAACAGAGAAATCATCCATAAATACTTCCATGATGTCGTCTATAGAATCAACGAAAATTGACATCATGCATCTTTGGAATGTTGCGGGAGCGTTACATAGTCCGAACGACATTCGTCGATAGGCGAATGTACCATAGGGACAAGTGAAAGTTGTTTTCTCTTGGTCATCAGGATGAATAGGGATTTGAAAGAATCCTGAATAACCGTCTAAATAGCAGAAGTGAGAATGCTTAGCCAATCGTTCAAGCATTTAATCAATAAAAGGTAAAGGAAAATGATCCTTTCTAGTGGTTTTGTTTAATTTTCTATAATCAATGCACATTCTACTTCCAGTTACCACTCTTTGTGGTATAGATTCGCCTTTTTCATTATTAACAACCGTGACGCCTCCCTTCTTTGGTACGACATGTACTGGGCTGACCCATTGACTATCGGATATCGGATAGATAATCCCCGCTTCTAACAGCTTTTGCACTTCTCTCTTTACTACGTCACTCAGAATGGGATTTATCCTTCTTTGATGTTCTCTAGAGGTCTTACTATCTTCCTCTAGCATAATGTGATGCATGCATATGGAAGGGATTATTCCTTTTAGATCGGAGATATTGTAGCCTAAAGCAGTTGGATATTTTCTTAAAACATGTAGGGTTTTTCGGTTTCTATCTGCTATGATTCTGCATTAACTATTACAGGTCGCTCGAGTTCAGTGTCTAGGAATTTGTATCTTAAATTTTTGGGTAGCGTTGTAAGTTTTAAGGCTGGTTTCTTCGGGCAAGGCATATGATTGGGTTTCAGTGCTAGACATTCACTTAGGTTGTCATCTTGGTATTCCTGACGCCAATTTTCATCTTCAAAAGTAGGAGGCCTTGGAATATTTAGTATTTCGGAGTATGAAGTTTGTTCATTCTCCATTTCTCTTACACATTCGTCGACAACATCTAGCAAACAACAAGTATCATTTATAGCTGGTTCCTTTAAGAATTGCGTCAGAATGAATTCGACTTTTTCCTCACCGACTTCAAAGGTTAGCTTGCCTTTCTTTACATGTATAATAGCTCGGGCAATAGCTAAGGATGGTCTTCCTAATATGATAGGGATATTAGAATCCTCCTTTATGTCCATGATCATGAAATCAGTAGGAATATTGAATTGACCTATACGCATTGGAACGTTCTCTAGCATACCAACAGGAAATTTAACAGAACGATCCGCAAGTTGTACGAACATCCTAGTTGGTCTCAACTCTCCCATTTTAAGCCTTTCGCATATGGACAAGGGAATTAAGCTAATACTGGCTCCTAAGTCGCATAGTGCTTTGTCTATGACAAACTTTCCTATTACACAGGGTATGGAGAAACTCCCTGGGTGTTTCAGCTTAGAGGCATATTGTTTTGAATTATAGCGCTACACTCAACAGTAAGTGTAATAGTTTCATTATCCTCGATATTCTTGTTAGATAAGATCTTCTTAAGAAACTTAACGTATGAGGGCACTTGAGTGATGGCTTTTGTAAAGGGTTTTGTGATATTCAATTGTTTCAGAATCTCTACAAATTTCTTGAATTGTCCTACACTTTTGGACTTAACAAGTCTTTGAGGATACGGGATAGGAGGTTTATATGGTGGTGGAGGCACATATGGTTCTTCTTTCTCTACGACCTCTTTGCTTTTATCTTCCTTTAGTTCGTCTTCCTTCTCAGTTATCTTACTAGGGTCTTGGTGCATGGACGGGCTTTGCATTCTAGGGTCGGTCGGTCCGTCTAATTCTATCCCACTTCGTAGTATAATAGAATTTTCATGACCTTTCGAGTTTGGTTGTGGTTGTCCAGGAAATGTCCCTGTAGGGGCAGAAGTAGGTGCTTTTTGTTGATCCACTTGTGAAATTTGTGTTTCTAACATTTTGTTATGGGTGGCTAAAGCGTCTACTTTGTTTGCTAATTGCTTGATTTGCTCACTAGTGTGTATGTTTTAATTTAGGAAATCCTGATTTGTTTGGGCTTGGGTAGCTATGAAGTTTTCCATCACTATTTCAAGGTTTGACTTCCTAGGAGCATTTAGAACAGTTGTGGAAGTTTTATGATATCCTGGTGGTACAGCTGGTGCTTGGTTAGGTGCATACAATACGTTATTGTTTTTGTATAAAAAGTTCAGATGGTTCTTCCAACCCGGGTTATAGGTGTTTGAGTAGGAGTTTCCTTGAGCGTAATTCACTTGGTCTTTGGAGATCCCTGTCAAAAGTTGACATTCAGGGGAAACATCCCCAAGAACTCCGCATATCTCGCAGTTCGGTGCTACGGCAACCACAGTGGTTGTGGGTGTTATGGTCAAGTTTTCTATCTTTTGAGTGAGAGCATCTACCTTAGCATTGACATGGTCTAGACTACTTATTTAGTACATACCTCATTTCGTTGGAGGTTTCTCTACGGAGGTTATTTTGCTTCCCCGTTGGTAGTGATTCTGGGCCATACTTTCGATAAGTTGATAGGCTTTATTGTAAGATTTAGCCATCAGTGTGCCACCTACGGCAACGTCTATTGTCAATCTTGTGTTGTACAAGAGACAATTGTAAAAGGTATGGATGATCAACGACTCTTTTAGACCATGATGTGGACAAAGCCTCATCATGTCTTCGTATCTTCCCCAAGCTTCAAAAAGTGATTCGTTGTCTTTTTGTTTAAACCCGTTTGTTTGGGCTCTTAGCATAGTCGTCTTACTAGGTGGGAAATATCGTGATAAGAAAACTTTCTTCAACTCGTTCCACGTAGTGACATAGTTGGACGGTAGAGGCCGGAGCCAAGCTCTAGCTCTATCTCTTAATGAGAAAGGGAAAAGATGTAGTCTTATTGCTTCGGGGCTGAAACCATTCGCTTTCACCGTGCCTGCGTATTGCAAAAATACTGAGAAATGTAGGTTCCGGTCCTCCGTGAGACTACCAAAAAATTGGTTTTGCTGTACGGATGACAACAACGAAGGTTTTAGCTCAAAATTATTTGCCTCTATGACAGGGGTAGCAATGTTGTTATATGGTTCATCCTGCGAAGGAATGTCATAGTACTTGAGAGGACGGTTCTGCGGTCCTTCAACCATCTTTGGTTGTATAACTGGTTCAGGAATAGGGATATTAGGATCTGAAATATTGTACTTGATACGGTATTCTCGTATCCGGCGTTCTAATCTTAGATAACGCTTTGGTTCGTCGAATGGTAGCTTTAATTTATCGCCTTGAGAGTGAGTACTTGGCATACGCTCGACAAATTAAAAAGGGAAATAGTTTTGTTTGCCTTAGTCTATACTGGGCAACACTTGAGTTATGATATCGACTATCATTGTACAAGTAAATATCTGCTTAAAATGTTAACAACAAAAATTTGGCTAAAAGTGCACCCTGGGTTTTGGAGACCGAAGCCCTAATATATACTCTCCACTCCTTCCTTGAAAGTAGCCTTGAAGATCTCCTAGTGGGGAGAGGTTAGTTGAACGAGCTAAACGGGACGTGGAGAAAAACAAGGAGGAATGAGTTTGGTGGCGGCTGCCACAATCCTAGGTAGTGGGCGCCACACCTTACTAGGTGGCGGACGCCACTCTTGCTTGGTGGTGGGCGCCAAACCTTCTATTTGGTGGTGGGCGCCATCTTGGCTTCATGTGGTGAGCGCCACACCTTCTATTTGGTGGTGGGTGCCACCTTGGATTCATGTGGTGGGCGCCACCTTATTTCATTTGCTTCATTTTCTTTCCTTTTTCTTTCCTTTTTTCTTTTTTCCCGCTTTACTTGCATAGACACTTCTTATTCGATAAATACCTGAAATAAACACAAAGTACGGCGTAATGCTATGGAAATCAAGTAAAAAACAATGCAATTCAAGTCAAATATACGATACATTTTCGCGTTATCATTAACCATTTATATATTTTAGTTTCGCTGTAAAAAAAAGAATAGGTGTGCCATTTTAGTTTCACAAACATGCTATTTGGTTATGTTTCACATAATGTGTATTATAGGTTTGTTTCAAAAAAAAATAGGTTAAATTTTAAAAGTTTATATTTAAAAAAACAAGGGACTCCCCTCAGTTGGAACTCTCAACCGAGGTAAAAATCCTTCCCCTAATAACAATATGCATTCATTCACCTCAGTTATTAAAACCAACCGAGAGGAAAGGTAGAGTTTTCCCTCTCAGTTAACATATCCAAGCAAGGGTAAAAGTAGCGCACTGTCATTTTTTTTACCTCGGCCAAATGAACCGAAGAGAAAAGTAGTACAGTTTCTATTACACCTTACATTACCTTGCCCATCCATCTAAAGTAAAATCCATATTTCAACCTAGGTATGTCTAGATCTATAGTAGGGTATATTTATAATTAGATATTGATGATTTTGGTTGAATAATAGTTTATAATTATTCTAAATATTTTATATTTCGTTCAAGTTTTAGGTATTTAACAAATAGACGTCATACATAGAAGAAAATTTATATGTTGTTCGTTTACATTGGACAATTTGTTTTCTTGAGTTTTATGAGTCATCTTGATCCATAATTTGTTGGTTGTTGTCTTGTTGATTAAACAATTTAGTATGTTTGAGTTTTGTTTTATATATATATATATATATATATATATATATATATATATATATATATATATATATATGTAATTTTTGTTTTAATCTTATAGTCATTCAAATAAATTGTACGGTGATTTAGGTTTTATATAATCCAAAACAGAGAGTTGTCTGAACAACTTAATTATACTCGTATGACCATTGTTAAAAACTATTTTGCATAATCATATATATTTTATCATGTGATACAATAATTACAATAAAATATGTGTGGGGGTAAATACGATTTTGTGGTATTATATAATCCAAAAATAGTAATTAAGTACTCAAAGACTCATACATTATGTATACTCGTGAACAAATAAGTAAGGAGAGTATTTAAAGCCCGAGCTTGCTCCACATCTTGAATTAAATCGATAATGATCATTTCAAGCTCCAAATATTTGGACTCCGTGGTCTCCTTTTACTTTTTCATTTCTGACAACTGGGGCTCCGTGGTTTCCTTTTGCTTCTTCGTCTCTGACAGCTGTTTGTTCAGCTCCTTCATCTTGTCGGTCTGGACATTTAGAGTATCCTCCAGCTAGGCCACATCCTTATTAAGACGGATCTCTTTCTGCTCATAAGCATCATCGACTTCAAACAAACCTTGGGTCATAACTGCGCATCTCATAAAGTAGGGTCCAAGGTTTTGGGTCAACTATTGAGCACCTATAGTCTTTACATTCTCGACATCCTCTGTTGCGTTCAGATGATCATAAAGATATTTCAAGCCATAAAAACTGTTGGACCAGAACTTAAATTTGGTTTATGGATTAGATTGATGGCTACTACCTGAATCATGCATCAGGATATTAATTGCCAAGTCGGCCTGACTGACATGATCACTCATTAGGGTCTTCATCCTTTTTGGAGAACCCGATTTTGATTCCCTAGGGGGGAATGGAGACAGTCTAAGGCTATAATACAACATGGGCTACTTTGACAATGTCCATTTTCTTCCTTTTAAGAGTTTGAGTATGAATACCTGACATATCACTCTTAGAGGCAAATTGTTCCCCACGCCTCACTCTCGCGTCCACCATCAGCTTCTTCTGTTAGGATATTTTGAGATTCTCCATATCAGTTGGAAAGAAAAGAACAAAGTAAAATTCAGAAAAATAAAATAATAAGATTGTCGAAGAGTAATAAAGGACATATATAAGCATTACGCAGGAATTTAGAAATTTGTTCTGGGTCATCGGCCATATGTATAAAGTCCTTAACTTTTACCACTCGAAAAAAAAAGGCATCCAGAACGGCTAAAGCTCGGATTTCCAAAGCATTCAATTTGTCATAATCAAAACCATAAACCGAAAGTGGGCTATCCGACCAATAAATCGGGAAATGATAGTTTCCATCTAGTGCATACATAACTTTGGGGCACCTTTCCCCACTCCTCACTCAAAGGAACTTATCCTTGAAACCTTTATAGTTGGTAGCATAAGTATGAAGGAAGCTCTTCCCCGGAATTCCGCTAAGGGAAACCCAACTTCCTTTCTCCGCTCCATTCAGCTTAAAGAATGAGAAGAACAAACCTAAAGTGGGAATTATATCCACCGTCTCGCAGACGAGTTCAAAAGATTTAATAAAGCTGCAACCATTTGGGTGTAGCTGAGAAGTGACAACATTTAGGGTTTTAAGGAGGTCAGATTCAAAATTAGTAAAGGGGATACGAATTTTAAAGTCCTCGATTACCCCTGAGTAAAAATAAAAATACTCATCTGGCACTCCCTTTGACCGAGTAATACAGACTCTCTCACCAACCACATAGGGTTCTAACACAATGTCCTCCTTGTTCCCAGTAGAGTAAACCTGATTATTGAAGCGAAACTTAGAAATATAGTTGTCGTCGATGACACATTTGTCATAACTTAGAACCTCTTTATCAATCAAAGACCTGGTTGACTCCATTAGAACTTCTCTCATGCATTTGTTCCAGAGTTTTCTTCTCTCATGAGCAGTAAGGAAAGTTGGAAACTCTCTTGAATCATCACAATCATGTATTATAACCATAACAAAAGAGGGGAAAAAAGTAAAAAAGACATAAAAAATAATACTTGAGGCTTGAGATTGCAAAAACAACGATTGACAGAGGAAGCAAAGGGAAGCTCGTCTGCAAAACTTGAAAGAAAGGTCACTAGCTAGGTGAAAGAACAAATGGAGAAGGAGTTTTTTTTTTATGAAAATAAGTTTACTACGGTTAAGAAGTTGTATCGAATTAAAAACCATGATGACAAGTTAGGGTTCCCATAAAAGTCATCATGACAAGGAGAGAGAAAATTGTCATATTATTGATATTTTAAATCACTATCACACGTTAACTTGTCGAATAGGTGGTCGGTTCAAGGAAGAAGGAATTCCAAGATTTTTCTCCCTAAGCACTTCAATCCAATTAGACCTTGTGATCGGGGGCTTATGTAAAAGATCGCGTTTTGGAGGCCGAGTACAAAGGAGAAAACAAGTTGGATTGCATAATCCTAAGTAAGCCGGATCTCGGTCAAGGAGAACATTCTTGCAAGACATGAGCCAGTCAGATCCAATATCATAACGACTCTGGTGGATGAGCAAGTCAGATTCGGTCTCTTGAAAGGTGCTAGGAGGCAATATGAACAATCATAAATGACGGTTACAAAACATCTCCATGATAGTATAGGAGTTACAGAAATTAAGGAAAGATGTTACTTGATAGTTAGGGAAGACGATAGACGTTACTAGAGGTCATTTTAACATGGGATATGAATAGGCATCCTTTTAAGGACGAGTATAAAAAAAAGGCTTTTCAACGAAGAATCAAATAATATGTATCAAGAACACAAATATTTAATACCTTAAAAATTTTTTTGTTAAGTGATGTAAATTTATTTTTATTTTTAATTTTAATTTTAATTCTACATTTTTATTTAAGTTGTTTGGGTCTGTCACACCCTCACTAATATGTTTGATTAGCCTTGTGTATTTGTTTTTGTTTTGATCTTGTAATCATTTAAGTATACAGTGATTTAAGTTTAATATAATCCAAAACAGGGAATTGTCCGAACAACTTAATAATTATATATACAGTATTGTGATACAATAAAATAGGAGTAAGGATTAACATGATTTATGGTATTATATAATCCAAAAATAGTAATTAAAGACACATACATTTTGTATACTCATGAACAAATAAGTAAAGAGATAATAAGTAAAGAGAGTATCTAAAGCCTAAACCGGGTGCACATCTTGATTAGATGCTAAAGCTCCACAAAGGCACCTCAACCTGATCAATATCAATGTTATTCCAATGATCCCTACCACATATAATAAATGGATTCGTAGGAGATCGTAAAGGCTCATCTGCCATACTCTGGAACCAGTCATGCAATACTTCCTGCCCCTCAAATATGGATACACCTGGAACATCTACATACAATTCCTTCAAACTTTTATTATCATCTCCCATAACACCAATGCTATTAATATCGCTGTTGCAAACATCAGAATCACTAGTTACCATCAGTTGTTCATTACTCTCCTCAACCGCAAATGCTAAAGCAGCCTCCGCCGCCATTTTCCTAATCTCCTTCACGTTAGTCGACACCGGCAACGGCAACCGCCAAACCGAGTCAGCAAAGTTGACACAAGCTGATTTGCCACGGAGAGCCAACGCAGCAACGTCGTGTGCACGTGCCGCCATCTCAGGCGATGGATATGTTCCTAACCAGATCCTCGTGGACTTGTCGTTCGGAACACGCACCTCACAAACCCACTTATTGTTGTTCCTCCTTCGTACTCCTCTGTATACTGGATGTCTTGTCTCCTTGAATTTTCGTCTCCCAGCCCGCCTCTTTGGTTGCTCCGACGCTAACAATATTTCTTCGTAGCAACTTGTTTCCGATAATGATGGCGGTGGGTAGTAGGAGTAGTCTGATATGTCTCCGTAGCTAGACTCATCTAGTGATGATTTCATTTGTATTGTCTTGCTTTGTGTATAAATTACTTGAATAAAAACAAATGCTGAACTTGAGAGAAGAATGAGGAAGTATATATTTTGGAGGTTTATTAGGAAATGTTGCACGTGGCTACGACGTGGACACGGACACGGGAACAGTTGGTTTTTGTGTTGGTTGCGGGCCAGTGACATAACAGCAAATCAACGATTTACACTTGCTTTTTGAGACAGATGTTAACATTACATTTCTTGGGAGAGTAGGCTCACAAGATTCAGTGAACTAGAGTCTAAAACGTGTTTCTATATTTAACAAAGTCATCATCATGTTAGTATTAGTAATACTAAAGTACAATGCCAGGTGTGTTTGGATTGGCATTGATTAAAACTAAGTTATTATTTAACTAATTACACATAGTTTGTCACAAATCCAAATTATAATTATTTGGGTACTCAGACATTAAATTATGTATAATTTAATTATTTTTAAATTTTTTGTCTATATTCTTTAATGATCAGTGTGTCAAAATGTTGTGCTTTATAAATACTGTGATGCTATAAAACTTTCTCTATCAATATATCTATAATAATTTTAGAGATTAAAATTATTACACCGATTGTAAAGTTAGTATATGATTATGTAAAATAATTTTATACTATCTTCAATAAAGATTTATAATTCAATCATGTCATATAATTAATTTAAAAATATCAATATTACCTAGTATAATACATGATAGTGATGGATTGATATTATAAAATTATTTTACATTCAGGACATATCACTTTTTTTCATAATTTTATATATTGGATTTTACCAAACTATCTTGTATGTTAAATTTGCCACCAATTAATTTTGATTCATGCTCATTTTATAATTTATCACCCCTAAAGCCAATATTTGCACACTTTCTTAATAGTATTTCAAGTATTATATTTTATCTTAGAGTCTACACGTAGAAATGTGTAGGATAATCCATCTTACTTCGAGTTTGCACAAGACATATTAAAACTTGAATATAAGGAAGAAAGAAATCGGAAATTTAAACAGGTAAGAAGAAAGTTCTATAATAATATATATTTTTTTTTTAATTTGACACAGTCTATAAGACTGTTTAGTGTTGTTTCACAATGTTACGACCCTTGATGAAACACAATTTTTTATCAAGTGTTGTAACTATTTACTAAGTATTGTGGTCCTTGATAAAACAAACAATTGCACCAAGTGTTATAACTTTTTACTAAGTATTGTAATCCTTGATAAAAACACATCCTTTCATCTAGTGTTGTAACTCTTTACTAAGTACTATAACTCTTTACTCACTTGCAAGGTGTCATGTTATTATTGGAAAATAACAATGATTATGTGTTTTAATTAATCTCTAATTAATTAATAATTACACTAATCTCTCACATTTTCTAATAATGACAAGACCAATTTCAGAAAAATAAACAAAAAATACTAATACAGTTAAATATCTTTCTATTTGAACTTAATCTTAGTAAACAACACAAGATTGAATCAAAATTTCAGGTAGCAAAGCTTTGAACTTGTTATTACTTGTGATTAGGTCGGTATTACCTTACACACACTCTTTAATGATTCTTCGCCTACATGTCTTGCCTAACATTATTTATGATCATGCGTTTTTCCTGTTTCTTGAATTTATTGTGAGAGAAACTTCAACTCTCACTTTTAGATGAAAGTATCTCAAAATTTACATAGATGAATTTCATACTGTATCTACTTTACTTGAGATACATATTCTCAACATTGAACTTCATTACGGGTTTGAAAAACTCAATCCTCCAAATGCAATAGTTAACATTATTAAACAATGTTGCACAAACATCCAAATTAACAGTTTGTTTTTATCCATTGAATATAAGGTTAATGTTAGATTGGGTTGCTACCGTTGGTGTAACACTTACTCAATAAGTTTTAATCTCATACCTCTCGAGGTAGTCTTTACTAAATCTCTGATCAGTGCTCTAGTAAATTAATCACCTAAATTATAGTTTGAACGTATATATGTGAATGAAATGATTCCATCCTTAATCAATTTTCTCACGAGGGAATGTCTAAAACCTATGTGCCTATACTTTATATTATACACTTGATTGTATGCTCTAGCGAAAGTGGTTTGACTATCGCAATATATCTACACCTTTGAAACATTGTCTTTAGACAATGGAACTTCCAACAGAAGGTTCATCATCCGTTCATCTTCTTGACCACCAGAAGCAAGGGCCACAAACTCCAGTTTCATGGTTGAGAGAGTGATACATGTTTGTTTCTTCCTCTTCCAAGAAATTACACCATCGACTAGTGTAATATTTTTTAGAATTTAAATTAATTCATATATACATGCTCAACATACTATGACATATATTTTATGCGGAATCAAAATAGTCATACAAGCATGTACAAAATTATAGGATCAATAAATTGATTATAGAATATCTGGATCTATTGAGAAAATTCTCTTTGACGATAATCCTAAAACCCAGAAGTTGATGACTTTTGTGGTTCTTCCTCAACCGATACTCCTTATGTCTCGAATTCTCTTCAGATGGAGAGAATAGATAATTTGCTTGTGTACGGTATATTGGGGACTATAGTCTATATATAGTGCGATGACCAATTAGAGTTCCCGTTATTCCCAAATATGTTATTCTGACATCCACTCATATTTGAGCTCATACCCAATTATTTAATTAATTAAATAATTTCTAAATGAAATCTAATGAGTCTTTTAACTCTATTTGATCACTTAATTATTTAAGGCACTTAATTGATAAAATAGCTAATATAATTAATATATATATATATATATATATATATATATATATATATATATATATATATATATATATATATATATATATATATTCCAACAATCTTCCACTTGGACAATATATCTTAATAATTATATCACAGCTCTTTATGTGCGCATCCGAATGCTGTTTATCCTTAGATTTTAACTTTACAACTCGGTCCACCTCACACATCAATAATGACACCACCACGGCTGTCGTCACTAACGTATAACGTGACAGAACCTTGGCGACCGCTACATCAACGTACTTGATGATATAGATCGATATGGATGAGTGGCATGGAAATTTCATGCAATGTGATCTCTGAATAATGCATATTTCCAACTAGTCCTACTGGAGTCTTTAGTGAGATCAAACTGAAGTTCTTTAGGTGCAATTCAAAATTACAATATTTACACATAACAAAAAACTTGATATTGTTATAACAATAGTACCTCATAAGTTTTTATTTCTGCATAAAATTAAAACATAACATAAAGTTTGTACCAAAACATAGAACATAGAAAATAAGAAAAAAAAACTCCCATCAATCAAGGCAATCTCAAAACCAAGACCCATGTGACCAACATGCCCATGAAAAGCATGAGGTGTCAAACCTTTGGTTAATGGGTCAGCTAGCATTAAGTTTATCCATATATGTTCTATCAAAATTTGCTTCTCCTGAACTCTTTCTTTCACAACAAGATATTTGATATCAATTAATTTTGATTTTGTATAACTCACATTGTTGTTGGAGTAGAGCAAAACTGCATTATTGTCACAATAAACCTTCAAGGGCCTTTCAATGCTCTTGATAATGTGTAGACTTGTGACAATGTTCTATAACCAGATTGCATGATTTGATGCCTTAAAGCAAGCCAGAAACTCTGCTGCCATGGTGGAGGGAGCCACTAAAGTCTGTTTAGAAGACTCCCAGGAGACGGATCCGCCAGCCAAGAGAAATATGTAACCAAATGTGGAACGTCTGCTATCCGGGAATCCTACAAAATATGAGTCAGAAATACCCAATGATCTCCAAGTTATCTGACTTTGATAAGTGAGCATGAAGTTTCTTGTTCTCTTTAGGTAGCACATTACACGCTTTACTGCTATCCAGTGCTACATACCAGGGTTGCTTAGATATCTTCCAAGAACTCCTACAATGAATGTTAAGTCGGGACGGGTGCATACTTGAGTATACATAAGACTTCCCACAGCTGAAGCATATGGAACCTTATGCATCTCTTCCTTTTCAAGATCCGTAGTGGGGAACTATTTGAGACAAAAATTGTCTCCTTTAGCAACAAGTGTGTCTCCTGGTTTACTATCTTTCATGGAGAATCTATCAAGAAGTGTATCAATATAGCTCTTTTGTGACAATCCAAAAATACCTCGAGAACGATCTTTAAGTATTTGAATTCCTAAGACAAAGGAGGCGTCCCCAAGATCTTTCATCTCAAATTTATTTGTGAGAAATCTCTTGTTTTCATGCAATGAGCCTATATTGCTGCTTTCCAAAATGATATCATCTACATATAGCACTAAGAAAATGAATTTACTCCCACTGAACCTTTGGTATACACAATTACCAACTGGATTAGCATCAAAACCAAATGAGGATATTACTTGATGAAATTTGTAATACCATTGACGAGAAGCCTGTTTAAGGCCATAGATGGATTTCTTGAGTTTGCAAATCATAGAATTTGGGTCTCCTGATACAAAATTTTCTGGTTGCACCATATATATCATCTCTTTAATGTTTCCATTTAGAAACACAGTCTTTACATCCATCTGATGCAACTCTAAATCAAATTGAGCTACCAATGTCATCATGATCCTAAGAGAGTCTTTTGAAGAAATTGGAGAGGAAGTCTCTTTATAATCAATTCCTTCCTTTTAAGTAAAGCATTTTCCAACAAGACGAGCTTTATATCTCTCAATGTTACCCTTTGAATCCCTTTTGGTTTTAAATATCCATTTACAATCAATGGGTTTCTTTCCTTCAGGTAATTTAACGAGATCCCAAACATCATTGTTAGCCATCGACTTCATCTCATGCTTCATAGAATTAACCCACTTAAGAGAGTTTCAACTCCGCATAGCTTGACTAAAGTTGATAGGATCTTCCTCAGTCAAAACAATGTCATCCCCACGTTCTTGAAGAAATACAACATAATCATCTGAAACTGCATTCTTCCTCTCTCTAGTGGATGTTTTTAATGGTGGCTCTTGAGGTTATTGAGTTTGAACTATAGGAAGTGTTTGGGGAAGAAACTCAGTATTCTCTTATTCTTGAGGGATGTTAGGAATAACATCATGGTTTATTTCAGGATCTATTTCTGGAACAAAGATAGGTACAAAGACTTGATCATTGTGAGAAACTGTTTCTTCATCAAAGTTAACACTCTTTATGCTTCCTTCCCCTCCAAACTCTACATCCTTAAGGAATCTTGCATTTCCCATTTCAAAAATTGTTCTAGTGATGGGATTGTAAAACTTGTACCCGTAAGAGCATTCAATGTATTCAATAAAATAACAGCTAATTGTCTTTGCATCCAACTTACCTTTATGAGGCCTATAAGGCCTCACTTCAGCTGGACATCCCCAAATGTGTAGGTGTTTAATGCTAGGCTTTTTCCCATTTCAAATCTCATAAGGGGTTTTAGCTACTACTTTACTAGGTACTCTATTAAGGATATAAATTGCGGTCTTTAATGCTTCTCCCCAAAATCACTCTGGAAGTGAAGAATGACTAATCATACTCCTTACCATGTCCTTAAGAGTTTGATTTCGTTGTTCTGCAACTCCATTCATGTTGGGTTTTCCCGACATTGTGTATTGCGGAACAATTCCACACTCATTGAGGAAAAGCGCAAAGGGCCCTGAAAGTTGTTCCCCTGATCCATCATATCGACCATAATATTCACCGCCACGGTCGGATTTGACAGCTTTTATTTTCTTTCTAAGTTGAAGTTCGACTTCATCTTTGCATGACTTCAACACATCCAAAGACTAAGATTTCTCATGAATCAAATACAAATATCCATACCTCGAGTAATCATTTATGAACATAATAAAATATTGTTGCCCATTCCAAGAACATGTAGGGAAAGGACCATATATATCGGTATGAAGTAGTTCTAAGACATCCTTAGCTTTTTCAACATGGAAATTCCTCTTGTTTGTTTGCTTACCCTTGATACATTGAATGCAGACTTGAAAGTCCGACAAATAAAGGGATCTAAGAATACCCTCCGACATAAGCCTCTAAATTCTTTGTTTAGATATATGTCCTAATCGCTTATGCCATAAAGTTGCAGAATTCTCATTTAATTTTCGTTTTGTACCATGTGACTTTGTTTGCATTATTTTGTTATAAGGACATTTAATATCAAGCATATAAAGATTATCATTCAAAGAGCGGTAACCAACAACATTTGAATCAAGTAGTTTCCTTAGGTTGTTCCTTTACCTTCTTATTTTGGGAAAAATTTCCCGAAGGTTTATTCCTTTTATTCAGAGAACTGGTAGCCAAGTGAGAACTTTCAGTCTTATCTCTCTTTAGTCTTTCTTCCTCCTACACACAGTGAGATATGAGCTCATTGAGAGACCATTTGTCCTCTTGAGTATTATAACTCACTTTGAATTTCCCAAAGTGTGCCGGGAGAGAGATCAAAACCAAGTGCACAATCAAATCCTCAAGAAGTTCTAACTTCAAATCCTTGAGTTTTGATGCGAGATTAGGAATCTCCATGATGTACTCCCTTATGTTCTTTTTTCCTTTATAGACCATTGAAATGAGTTTGGACAAGGTACTACTTGTCTCAACCTTATCATTTTATCAAATAATTGCTCCACGGTTTCAAGGAACTTCTTGGCGCTTTCACTCTCAGCAATCGAGCCCCTAATCATTTCAGATATGGATCTTTTGTTCATCATGAGGCACATTCGGTTAGATCGGTTCCATTTTTCTATTTTAGTTTCATTTGGATTCTCAACAGTGGAGGTGGGATGCTCATCCCTCAAAGATGAGTCTAAATCCATGCATCCAAGAATGATCTCCACAAATTCTTTCCAAGACTTAAAGTTCATCCCACTCAACATAGGGACAAAGTTAATCTGAGCAACAAAATTTGGAGCGGTAGCAGTGGCAACTGGATCCATTGAAAAGAACAACAAACATACAATAATATTAGTAGGCATGCTAAAAAACCATGTAGACATGCACAATATAAGTTATATGAAAATTTAATAAGACCTAGACAAGATACCAAAAAAGACCATCAATTCTCAATCTTTGATTGCAAGAGTTAATTGTAAGCGGTACTCTCAAGTAATGATCCAAACATTAGTAATAAGTCTTGTCAGATAATTGATGTCTTTGACATCAATCATTAGCCACGTGGATAAACTTGATAATTACTACATATTTAACATCACAGGTATGCAAATTTCTGGTCAAACTGTGTCTTCCTTTTGGTCGACCATAAAAGTTCGCATGAAAAATTACACATTACATCTTTTGTAATTCTAATTGAATCAAATTTAAATAACAGATGTTACTTTTGCAACTTGTTGTTTCAACTAAAAGCAAAGTTACTAGACAATTATAATTTAATAAACTAAATGGGAATGTATTTAAAACTCACATAAACATTACCCGCAAATGTAATGTTAAAATTGTATGTTTACTTGATTGCTTAACCATTGTGTTAATATATACATGCTCAACATACTTTAACATATATTTTATGCGGAATCAAAATAGTCATACAAACATGTATAAAATTATAGGATCGATAAATTGATTATAGAATACTTGAATCTATTGAGAAAATTCCCTTTGGCGGTAATTCTAAAACCCAGAAGTTGATGGCTTTTGTTGTTCTTCCTCAACCAATACTCCTTATGCCTCAAATTCTCTTCAGATGGGGAGACGATATAATTTTCCTCTATACAGTATATTGGAGAGCATAGCCTATATATGGTGTGATGGCGAATTAGGGTTCCCATTATTCTCAAATGGATCATCCTGATATCCATTCATATTTGTGCTCATACCCAATTATTTAATTAATTAAATAATTTCTAAATGAAATCTAATAAGCCTTTTAACTCTATTTGATCATTTAATTATTTAAGGCACTTAACTGATAAAATGTATAATATAATTAAAATATATATATGTCCGTATAATAATCATTGGGATATTACAATAATATATATAAAAATATTCCAATAATATTCACCCAATAATACTCCAATACTCAATATCCAACTTGAATCGGTATATCCTTCTAGTATGACATGAAACCTACCATAATGAAGGCCAATAATTTATGTTTTCAAAAGATAATATAAATCCCTTGTGATGGACTTCCAATGTTCACCATTTGAATTGCTAGTAAATATTACTCAATTTACTAACTGTAAATGTTGTGTCGGGTAGGGGTGTTCAAAATCGAACCAACCCAATAGAAAATAGAAAACCAAACCAAACCGAAACCGCAAAATAACGCATTTGGTTCGGATGTGTTTGGGCCATTTTTTAGCAAAACCGCGCGGTTTGATTTGGTTTGTGGTTTGTATTTTGCAAACGTGAACTAAACTAAACCAAACCGTATTATGTTATAACCCAAACTTCACTTATCCCACATCTAATCCAAAACTCAAACCTATTATGCCTTAACATTACAAATAGTCTCTTACTCACACTTAGGGTTTTAGTTTCAACCTTCTCAAATAGTATTATCGCGCATTCTTCTCATCTTCTTTGCCATGTACATCTCATATTTTCTACTATAATCTATGATCTCTTATGTTCTTTATTTTTCATTTTCTTATTTTTATGTTATTATTTTCTCTCCGAATTACGTTTTTAATGCATCTTTCTACTCTAATCTCGCATCTCTGATGTTCTTTCTTTTTCATCTTCTCTAATCTCTTCTCTCCTCCATTTTTTTCTTTTTTATTGTAATATTTTTTATAATATTTTATACTACTATTTTATGTTTTTTATTCCACTTTTGTCTAATCTTATTTTTGTATATTGAATGTGAAGTTTTTGTCTAAATATGATTAATTTTGTTGTTATTTGGTAAAGTATGAATGACTAAACACAAAATTATGTTGTTCTTTATAGGTGTATGTATGGCACAATAAAAATCTTGTAAAAAACCGAACCAACCGAATCAATCCAAACCGCATTGATTTGGTTTGGTTTGGTTCAATTTTATTTCTAAAAGTTAATCGAACCAAACCAAACAGTAGTTAGGGTCGACCCATATGTGTTTGGATTCGACTCCAAGTCAATATAAAGATGTTTTTACAGAAAAACAACAAGACGTATCATTACATTCGAGCTTGTGGTCGACTCCATTTTGGAAGAATGCCTGTTTTGTCTTCTGTTGCACTGTCTGGCGGTTTTGGCCATAATATTTGATCCGTAAGTCCAAATCAATTGTCATTTAAAGCGTTGAAAGCTAACACAATTTACCATCAAATGGAATTAGTTTCATGGGCTAATTAGGTCGTGATAATATTAATAATGGATGAGAATTATGTGTATTTGATGATTTTATGATGTTGCGAATGTTAATTACAATTGGCTAACAATGTAAATGTTGAATATTGATGGTGTTGTTATAATGGTATGGTTATAATAATGTTGTGTGGAAGACGTTTATATGTGTCTATGATAAATTATTGAGCATGAATAAATTGATGTGGTAAATTGCTAATATAATTGCAGGTTGTTTGATTGTTATGTTTTAATGATATGTTGAGTTGAGATACATGGTTTCAATGTGAAACTATCATGTTGGTGTTGTACAGGAAGTTATGTGGTAGATGTGATACTGTTTATGTTGTTGAGTTGTTCTGATGATGCATACATAATCGTGACGGGCGTGTCTATCGGATGATGACTGCAAGTGCACAGCCTATCGTGTAGTTTTAAAAGATTATCGAACCCATAGAGACTAATGGTCAAACTAATGTTATCTATTGTTGCAGTACAAAGCTAAGGCTAAAAGTTATAAGGTTATGAACGGAAATGAAAATACTAATTTCTAACGGTTTAAAAGTTATGATGACAAATGAGTCCGGAATATGGATTCCGCGTTCCTAAGGGATTAGGTAGAATTTGGGCCCTAAATATGATTATATTGTGTTACGTAGAAATTATCGACTTAAAGATCCTGCCGCACACTCTCGCGCTATTGACAAAGATCACACCTCTTAACCACAGGATTTTGCTCTCGCTCGCCCGTTCTAATTAGAGAGCGTATTTTGAAAGTAAATGGGATCCTAAATGATGCCTAAAGCGCTCTCGCTGTTTTTAGGATCGATGCCTAGTTTCCACTATCCGGTTCCTTCCTCACACTCTTGCGCTATAGGATTCAACCTTGGTTTGTCTCACACTCTCGTGCCAAAACAGTAAAACGTACATTTGAAAACTAAAGTCATAACATAGTTAAATCATACATTCGTGCCTAATATTTCTACCGAGTCTCGTCGGTAATGACGATCCTCATATGCCAGACTCAGAGTAATTTAGCAAGGCATGATATTATTTGAATCAAACATAACCAAAGCATTCAAAACTAAGAGCAGCATGGCACACAAGTAATTAAAACAGTAAAACATGCAAATATCAAAAGCGATAAAAAGAACCTGAAATTGCGTAAAATAAAACTTGAATTAACTTCAACTTGAAAATAACGGCAGGCTTATTCTTGATCCAATAGTATAATGAAGAATAAAATAAAAATAGAACAAGTGTGATAATCCCTCGATGTGAGTTATTATCACTTTTACAGGTAATTTATGCTTAATTCTAAAAAGCGATTCGGAAGAGCTTCCTCACAACTTGGATGCCTTCAAAAATCTCCCACAATCCTATTTATAGTGGTTTTGAGTCCTCATAACTTCCTTTGATCGTGCAAGGAGAGTGGAGGGAAAATAGGTGAGAAAAAACGGTCCAGAACTGCCCACTAGCACAGTTCTGTTACTGCGTGATAATGGCGAACGCCATTAGGGGAATGGCGAACGCCATTCCTTCAAATTTAAATAATGCGGCGGGCACTGGGGATGGCGAACCCCATCTACCAGGTGGCGAACTCCATCTGGACAAAATGGTCAAAAATGACTCTTTTGCTCCTTTTTAGCTCCTATTTCTCTCCTTTTCCGCGAGGCTTCCAAAACTGCAATGAAATCGGATAACAACTGCAAAATAAATAAAACGGAAGTAAAAGGCGATAAAATTCATAAAAACATAGATGGATAACATGTGAAATGAGCCTAAAAACACGATACGATTTCTCATTATCAAACTCCTCCACACTTAGACCGTTGCTTGTCCTCAAGAAATCACCCAAAGCACATGATAAACGATTAAAACACAATGTCTGAAACATAGGCACGATGACACTCTAAGTAGTACGAGACTACTAGGCTAATGCTAGATAAATAGGTACTAGACATCAATAAGAAGGATATCATAGTGACACACATCTGCATTAAACGGACAAAAACTCCCTCACATGCAAAACTAATTTGAATCATGCCATTATAACTCGACCCTAAGTTCTTTGTTACTTTTCAACCTCTTTTTCATTCTAGCGCAATCACATTAAGCTCGTTATCCTTACACAATCAAGGCAGGTGAACATGTTAGTAACTATGATCTCGTTTTCAATTTTATCGCACTTACTTAGCAAAGTTTTTCTTAAGTATCAACTGAATTTTTAAGAGTTCTTACCGTTAGGCTAAATGATCGGGTGAGGATCACCTAACTTAGAAGGGACAAATATTATCACAGATTTTATTCATTATATAATTTTGTATTTTTGTATTTTTGTTTGAGATCATACACTTATTTGCATCGGCTTCCTTACTCATGTGTGTTTTAGGATGGTGCTACCTGCTAGTATAAACTACTCAAGGGGTTACTTAAAGAAACTTACAATTAAGGTATTGACATAATGGTTATTCAAATCAATATCGCATACTTAGGGAATTTAGGGTGTTAGGACGGTACCGATATTATCGACACTTTCCCAAGTCTATCTAACAAAGCCTAAAAATGAGAAACAAACTATACTAAAGGTGTGTCATGCCATTGAATCAGAACAAAACATTTCATCATTGGGGGTCAAATCTAAGAGAATTTTCAAACAAAAGAAAAGAAAACATATCACGCAATAGGACTCGACAACACATGTATGGCTCGACCAAATGCTAAAAATAACTCATTAGGAAACTAATGAAAATAAAACAGTAAATAATAGAAAACCGGTAAAGCTCCTTCCCCAGACTTGAACCAAACATTATCCTCAATGTTTCAGTACAAGGTGGAGAAAGGAGTAGAGAAACCTGGTAGGGGGCTCAATGATGTCGGTTGCGGCCTCTGTGTCGCGCAAAACCTCTTATACCGAAAGTAGGGTTGGGCACATGCTGCATGTACTCCCTCATACCTGCCACCTCCATCTGCACTCCATTCATATTGTCGATGAGGTCAGCCATGTTGAACTCGGTCCGCTCGACAAAGTCAAGTTGAGTCTGTCTGATCTGATCAATGGAGACACTCATCTCGTCCAGCTACCTCTGAATGTTCCTAAGTAGGACATCATGGTCCGCCTCGACATTATTCTGATGTCTAAGCTCACTTAGGACGTCATCAAGAGCTGTCCTCATGGCGGTGTAGTCATACTTCTCGCGTGACTGATATCCGGATGAGGTACCTACAAAAGAGTCAGGAAAAGTAGGTGCGATGTGTGCATGGGTGCCAGGGTGGGGAGCATCTTGCTCCATGTGATCAGGATCGGGGACGTTAAGATCAAAAGTCTAGTTAGCGCTCATTCGCACGTTGATGCGTGCAGTGCAAGGTAAAGTAACTCCCCTAACCTCACGGTTACTAATCATCAAGAAATATTTGCCGTCAGGTTTATTTTTAATGAGGCGCATGCTACGAAAATAATCTTGTCCGGTAAATGGAGTCTCTAACGGCTCAAGCGTAGCCAACTCCGTGCCTAAGTTTAAAGCAAGGGCTATGGATGTAATCAGTCCTCCGACACAAATAGGACCTCCAGTCCGAACACTAATGGACTGGAAGTGTGCGAGTAAGAATGGTGTCAGGTTAACTTTTGTTCCGGACAATGCATAATAAATAAGAAAAAGGTCTCTAAAATTCACATTTTCTGTATTCTCTCGACCAAAAATAGTGTTGGCTAAAATATGGTGCAAATACCGAATGGCCGGGTTTTGAATAGTTGTAGATTTTAGGCCTTCCCATTCGGTGGTTGTTTTGCCCGTTAGTTGCTGCAAGAAGTCGAGAGCGTTGGATTCCCAATTGCTCTCTAAAGGGTGTTTGCATGCAAAATTGTCTCCATGAGGGAACGAAAGTAAATCGGCCAGTTGGTCTTGGTTAATAGCGTAAGTTCTGTTGAAGATCCTAAAATGTGCAGTGTCGGTGGTTCGGGATCCTCCTATAGGGGTGGTGTACCGAAAAAAGCTTAAGAACTCGTAGGTAAGTCGGGTAAATGTATGACTAGTTAAAGGAAGAAAATGATACGTACCTAAGTTGTTAAGCATCCAATGGACACTTCCAGATAAACCCAAATCGTGAAGAGCAGCATTGTCGGGGTACCGTGTTGCTAAGAAGTCCCTCTTGAAGAGCTCGTGGTATCTGATCCTCTGATTCTCTCCATTAATTTCCTTGGTGAAAATAGTCCCCATGAAGTCCATATCTCCTCTTGGTCGAACAGCTTTAGGAGACCTTTTTGAATGAAGGAAAAAGGAATAAGAAGAGAATGTTATGCTATTTGGAGAAGAGAAGAGTGAATAGAAAGAATTGTGAGGTGGTTGTGAACTTATAGTGATTAGGAAGAAGTGGAGTGGTTGGGATATGAAAAGTTTGTTTTAATAGTGTGTAGAGTAAGAAGTTCAAGGGTTTTAAAATGGAAAAGGGGTTTGAAAAACGCGCAGAAGGGAAAAGAAAAAAAAGGAAAAGTTTTGTTTTCCTGATATGGCGATCGCCATTAGGCTTATGGCGAACGCCATCTGCCTAAAATGCTGGGACTTTTAAATTCGAAACGAATGGCGAACGCCATTAACCTAAAATTCACAATTTTTTTGCAATTTCTAAAGATTAAAGCTGGTAAATTTTATTAAGGCTATAAAGTATTGAATTAAAATTAATAGTTATAATTAAAAAGCATGAAATTTGTAAGGATGACATAATAAGCAATTAAATAACTAACTGAAATGCAAAATACATTAATTAAACGTAGGTGTAACACAAGTTCATGTCGATATATCGATTGTAAAGTAAGCACAAACTGAAAAATAACAACAAAGGGAAAAATACTGATGACAATTAAATACTAAACTAGAAAATACAAAAACTCTAGTACAATTGATCAATACTAGCTATCACTTTGGTCCAAAAGAGCTCTCCAAGGAATGAACTTGCTGGAAGACCTAATCGAACCGCCCATTAACAACATCCATAAATCCGAGGAGATCCACTCGAACAGAATTGACTTCTCCTCTGATGAAATCAACTTCAGATTGCAGAGCATGTATAGCAGTGCCGAAGTCGACGGGAGGAATGACATGATGAGCACTAGAGGCGTGTGAATCAGCATCAAGAAAGATGGCTTATGGGTTCTCATAATGTTGAGGGATGTAAGGTGGTGTTAGAGACTCACTTTGGCCCTCTAAGTTGTAAAACTAGTTAGCATGGTTGTGGATATTGGTTTTCTCATGGTTTGATAGTGTAAAATTCATGACTACTTCGTTATCAATTAACAACTCAAACTCCGCGGGTCCTATATTGGCAATGATGCCACAGTTGAAACAGAAGTTCAGGTGCATGGGACGGATACCTCCAAAAGCATGTAAATGGTTAAGCGGGTATCTCAAGCCTATAACATCGACAATCATGGTTATTTAACCCACCAATTATAATAGTATCGTGGGTTTCTCAGGCAATCTTGTCTAGGTTTTCTAACATAAAGGCAGCGACATTCACTTGTCTCCCTTGGGAGGCACAATACAGGATAAAAAGTTCGTCCCTAGAAACAGAGGTGATGTTCTCTTCCTTACCGAATAGGGTATGATCTAGGATCTTATGAAAGTACCAGATAGCATGGTTATGGATATTCTCGGAAAACATGGTGTGAGGTTCAGGATGATAATTTCTGGTTATGGTTCCCCAAAAAAAGTCAAAGTCCAGATTTGTAAAGGCATCATCAGGGGTAATGGTATATGTATCTGGGCCACTAGGAAATCCTAATAACTCATCCATTCACGGCGGGTGAAACGGTACTTGGTTCTGAAAATCCTAAATGTAGTCAGGCCTCTAACAAATTATATTCCTCTATTAGGGTCATAATAAAGGGAACTCAGGAATTCAAGGGTGAGCCTATGGTATTGGTTGTACCTCTTCCTCACAGCAAAATTATCCCAATCTACTTGGTTTAAAAGGTACATAACAGTGTCACTCAGTCCTAAAATGGCCAGGGTCAGTCCATCTGGATAAATAGAAAGTGTCATTTCCCTCTGTGCTAACATGTCAAAATGACGCCTCTGATTTTCGCTCCTAAATACAACCTTCATATTGTCAACATGCTCCATACTCCTAAGTTAGTGATAAGTTATCCTAAGTTATATTAGCCTGAAAGTAAACAAAGGTTATACTATTAGTAAAAGGTACCGTATTTAAGTGTTAGAATAGGTAATACTAATAACAGTAATAGTTATAATAATAATAGAAAAGAGAAAGAACTAGAAAAAAACATAGAGTGAAAATAATAAAAATGAAAACAACTAAAAAGAAAAGATAAAAATTAAAGGTCGTGGGTTGCCTTCCACATAGTGCTTCGTTTAATGTCGGGAGCTCGACGTCGATTGGAACGATACTAATCTTTCGAAAGAGCGGGCAACTCTTATAATTTGTAGCTCATCCAAAAATTCTTATTTTCTACATTGTGGTAGTGCTTAAGTCGCTGCCCATTTTCAACAAATGGTTCATTGGTTTTACCTCTTATTTCCACAACTCCACTTTGGAAAACTCTCACGACCTAAAAAGGGCCTGACCATCTAGAACGAAGTTTTCCTGGAAATAATTTGAGTCGAGAATTAAAGAGAAGGACTATGTCACCCTCATTGAATTCTCTCCTTGTAATTCGTTTGTCATGCCACTGTTTGGTTCTTTCCTTGTAAATACGGGCATTCTCATAGACATCTAGTCTAAGTTCTTCTAGTTCATAGATATCCAAAATCCGTTTCTCACCTGCAGTTGTGTAATTCATGTTAAGGGTCTTAATCGTCCAATAAGCTTTATGCTCGAGTTCCATAGGCAGGTGACATGATTTACCATAGACCAGTTTGAATGGTGTTGTTCCTATCAGGGTTTTATAAGCTGTCCTATAAGCCCACAGAGCTTCATGAAGTTTTGCAGACCAATCTTTCCTAGAGTTTGCAACGGTTTACTCCAAAATTTGTTTTATTTCTCTATTGGAAACTTCAGTTTGCCCACTTGTTTAAGGGTGATATGAAGTTTCTACTTGGTGTCGGACTCCATATTTCAACAACAATCTTTCTAAGATTTTGGAAATAAAGTGAGAGCCTCTGTCGCTAATCACGAGTCTTGGTACACCGAATCTCAGGAAGATTTGATTCTTGAAAAGTTTAATTACTACTCGTGCATCTTTAGTGAGAGAGGTTACTGCCTCGATCCATTTTGATACGTAATCAACAACAACGAGTATGTATTTATTACCAAAAGAAGATGGGAAAGGACCCATGAAATCTATACCCTAGTCATCAAAGACTTCTAATTCTAAGATACCTTTTAGTGTCATCTCATCGCATCTAGAGATATTTCCAGTGCGTTGGCACCGGTCGTAATTTTTAATCGCTATGTGGACATCTTTCCATAGATTAGGCCCAAAGAGGCTAGATTGTAAGATCTCCACACAAGTCTTCAAGGCTCTTGCGTAATAAATAGCATGCACTTTTTATCTTCTCTTTGTCCTAAGACTGCACCAACAGCGTAATCACTAGCGTCACACATTATCTCAATTGGCTTACTCCAATCAGGTGGTTTCATAATGGGTGCAGTAATAAGAGCATTTTTCATATGTTCAAACGCTTTTAAGCACTCTTCACCGAATATGAGTTCAGCTTCTTTCATTAATAATCTCGTTAGTGGTTTTGTCATCTTAGAGAAATCCTTAATGAATCATCGGTAGAAACCGGCATGTCCTAAGAAACTGCGAATTTCTCTATCGGTTTTCGGAGGTTGAAGATGTTCTATAATTTCGATCTTTACTTTATCCACCTCAATCCCTCGATTGGATACGACATGCCCAAGTACAATTCCTTGTCGGACCATGAAATGGAATTTTTCCCAATTTAGTACGAGATTGACCTTAACGCATCTCTCAAGTACCATTTCTAGGTTCGAAAGACATCCTTCAAATCTTTTCCCATAAATATAGAAGTCATCAATAAATACTTCCATCATGTCGTCTATAAAATCAGCAAAGATCGACATCATGCATCTCTGAAATGTTGCAGGGGCATTACACAGCCCAAACGAAAATTGTCGATAGGCAAATGTACCATAAGGACATGTGAAAGTAGTCTTTTCTTGGTCATCGGGATGGATAGGAATTTGAAAGAATCCTGAGTATCCGTCTAAATAGCAGAAGTGGGAATGGTTAGCTAGTCGTTCAAGCATTTGGTCAATGAAGGGTAATGGAAAGTGATCTTTATGAGTGGCTTTATTTAGTTTTCTATAGTCTATGCATATTCTCCATCCGATTTGAGATCTTTTTGCAACGGATTCTCCCTTCTCATTACTATTAACCGTAACACCCCCCTTCTTTGGAATGACGTGAATCAGGATGACCCAGTTACTGTCGAATATCGGGTATATGATTCCTTCTTCTAATAGCTTTTGTACGTCCTTTTTGACTACATCACTCAAGATGGGATTTACTCTTCTCTGATGTTCTCTAGAGGTTTTACAATCCTCTTCTAGCATAATGCGATGCATACATATAGAGGGGCTTATTCCTTTTAGGTCGAAGATGTTATAGCCTAGAGTTGTCGGATATTTTCTTAGGACATGCAGTAACTTTTCGCTTTCTATCTGTCCTAAGTTAGCGTTGGCTATAACTGGTCTTTCAAGCTCAGTATCTAGGAATTCATGCCTTAAATCTTTGGGTAGTGTTTTGAGTTCTATTGAGGGTTTCTCGGGGTATGGTATTGGGTTTGGTGTTAGTGCTAGACATTCTCTCAGACTATCATCTACGTATGGCTCATGCCAATCATCGTCTTCGAATATAGGAGGTGTTGGAATCTTCAGTACTTCAGTATACTTAAATGGTTCCTTCTCCATTTCTTTCATGCATTCATTGAGGACGTCTAAGAAACAACATGTTTTGTCTATAGCTGGTGCTTGTAGGAATTTAGCTAAGAGGAATTCAACTTTTTCTTCTCCGACTTTGAATGTTAGCCTTCCTTTTTTCACATCTATTATGGCTCCGTCTGTGGCTAGAAAGGATCTTCCTAAGATGATAGGGATGTAGGATTCCTCCTTTATATCCATTATTACATAGTCGGTAGGAATATAGAATTTTCCTATATGAACAGAAACATTCTCTAGCATACCTACGGGAAATTTAATGGGACGATCAGCTAGTTATAGATACATCTTTGTTGGTCTTAATTCTCCTAGATTGAGTTTTTCGCATGTGGATAAGGGCATTAAACTAACATTGGATCCTAAATTGCACAGAACTTTGTCTATGATAAACTTTCCGATTACACATGGTATGGAAAAGCTACCAGGGTCTTTCAGTTTAGGAGGCATGTTGTTTTGAATGATAGCGCTACATTCTGTAGTAAGCATAACGGTTTCATCATCCTTAAGCTTTTTCTTGTTGGATAAAATCTCTTTAAGGAATTTAGCATATGAAGGCATTTGCGTAATGGCTTATGTGAATGGTATGGTTATATTAAGTTGCTTCAGAAGCTCTACGAATTTCTTGAATTGTCCTTCATTTTTGGATTTAACAAGTCTTTGGGGATAAGGTACATGTGGTTTGTATGGTGGGGGAGGCACATAAGGTGGTTCTTTGTCTTTTTCCTTCCCGCTCTCGTCTTTCTTTCCATCTTTGGTTGGTTCGTTTACCTTTTTGGATCCCTTACCAGAATTTTGATACATGGTCGGGTTTTGGATTCTGGGGTCAATTGGTTCATCTAATTCTGTTCCACTCCGAAGTGTGATAGCGTTAGCGTGGCCTTTTGGGTTTGGTTGAGGTTGACCAGGAAATGATCCAGTTGGGGCTGCTATTGTGGCTTGTTGTTGGGCTACTTGGGAGATCTGGGTTTCTAACATTTTGTTATGGGTATCTATAACATCAAACTTATTTGACAATTCTTTCATCAGTTCACTCGTATGAGCATTTTGATTTTCAAATTCTTTATTTTGTTGAGCTTGGGAATTTATGAATTTTTCCATCATGATCTCCAAATTTGACTTTCTAGGTGCTTGTGGAGCAACACGGTCTCCTTTCTGATAGCCATGTGGAATAGCAGGTGTTGGGTTTGGTGGAAACAAAGCATTGTTACTTTTATAGGAAAAGTTCAAATGGTTCCACAAACACTGAAATGTAAGTTAGGATCGTCTGTAGGACTACCTGAAAATTGGTTTTGTTGAACGGCTGATAATAGCGAAGGTTTCAACTCGAAATCGTTCCGATTGAAGGCAGGGGCAGCAATGTTGTTATGTGGTTTTGCTTACGATGGAACATCATAATACATCAACGTATGGTTTTGTGGTCTTTCGGCCATAATTGGTTCTGGTTCTGAAATTGAGATGTTAGGATCTAGAAGATCGTATTTAATACGAAAATTTTTGATTCGGCGTTTAGATTAAGATAATGCTCAATATCGTTAATTGGTTGCTTTAACGCCTTGCTTCTAAGAGCGAGTGTCTGACATACAATCGATAAAGAAAAAGAAAGAAAATTTGTTGCTTTAGTTTATACTGCACAACAAAGGATTCACAATATTGACTAAATTAGTCCCTGACAATGGCGCCAAAAACTTGATCGCGACGGGCGTGTCTGTCGGATGATGACTGCAAGTGCACAACCTATCGTATAGTTTTAAAAGATTATCGAACCCACAAAGGCTAATGGTCAAACTAATGTTATCTATTGTTGCAGTGGAAAGCTAAGGCTAAAGGTTATAAGGTTATGAACGAAAATGAAAATACTAATTTCTAACAGTTTAAAAGTTATGATGAAAAATGAGTCAGAAATATGGATTTCGTGTTCCTAAGGGCTTAGGTAGAATTTGGGCACTAAATATGATTCTATTGCATTATGTAGAAAATATCGACTTAAAGGTCCCGTCTCACACTCTCGCGCTATTGACAAAGATCACACCTCCTAACCACAGGATTTTGCTCTCGCTCGCTCGTTCTAATTAGAAAGCATATTTTGAAATTAAATGGGATCCTAAATGATGCCTAAAGTGCTCTCGCTGCTTTTAGGATCGATGCCTTGTTTCCACTATCTGTTTCCTTCCTCACACTCTCACGCTATCATATTGAACCTTGATTTGTCTCACACTCTCATGCCAAAATAGTAAAACATACATTTGAAAACTAAAGCCATAACATAGTTAAAACATACATTCGCGCCTAATATTTTAACTGAGTCCCGTCAGTAACGACGGTCCTCATACGCTAGACTCAGAGTAATTTAGCAAGGCATGATATTATTTGAATCAAACATAATCAAATCATTCAAAAATAAGAGCAGCATGGCATGCAAGTAATTAAAACAGTAAAACATGCAAATATCAAAAGTGGTAAAAAGAACCTGAAATTGCATAAAATAAAACTTGAATTAACTTCAACTTGAAAATAACGGCAGGCTTGTTCTTGATCCAAGAGTATAATGAAGAATAAAATAAAAATAGAACAAGTGTGGCAATCCCTCGATGTGAGTTATTTTCACTTTTACAGGTAATTTATGCTTAATTTTAAAACGCGATTCGGAAGAGCTTCCGCACAACTTGGATGCCTTTAAAAATCTCCCACAGTCCTATTTATAGAGGTTTTGAGTCCTCATAACTTCCTTTGATCGTTCAAGGAGAGTGGAGGAAAAATAGGTGAGAAAAAACGGCCAAGAACTGCTCACTAGCGCAGTTATGTTACTGCGTGATAATGGCAAACACCATTCCTTCAAATTTAAATGATGTGGCAAGCACTGGGGATGGTGAACTCCATCTACCACGTGGCAAACGCCATCTAGACAAAATGGTCAAAAATGACTCTTTTGCTCCATTTTAGCTCCTATTTCTCTCCTTTTCTGTGAGGCTTCCAAAACTCCAATGAAATCGGATAACAACTGCAAAACAAATAAAGAAGAAGTAAAAGGAGATAAAATGCATAAAAACATAGACAGATAACATGTGAAATGATCCTAAAAACACGATACGATTTCTTGTTATCATACATTCATTCATGCATCATGAGTTGTTGTTGTTGTGAAAGTGGCGATTATAATTTTCGATGTTGGTGACCGGTAATTGTCTCAAGCTTGATGTTAAGGCTTGGAGATCAGTGTAGGGCTCATGGGTTTGCAGTTGATTGGAACCATTGTTGAGATCGATACCTCATGCATATGAGTCTATAATATTGTTAAGAGTCAAATTGCATATTGATTGTGCATTGTGGTTAAGTGGGTGAAACTTGAATACATGTGTTGTGTTGTATAATGGATTATGTTTGAACTGTATTGTATTTAATCTACTATGATTGTTTGTGTGTCGTTTATTATTTGAATGTATTTCTCACCCCTTCTATTTGAGTGTTGCCTTTATATGGGCAGCATGCAGATACTCAGGAGTAGAACTCATCGAAGTAAGTGGAAGTTGGCTCTTGAAGTACTTCCTTAGTTTATCGTTTTGATTAGGGGTGTCTTGCTCTGATTATGTAACATCGGGTTGGGAATGTTTTTTTTACTTATTATCTTGCTTATATTAAAGTAAATATTGTTTTTCTTTTGTGGAGATTCAAACTGATTCGTTGGAGTTGATTGATATAACCTTTTTTATTTATATTATGAAAGCTGAAGTTGAGACTAAATGTCACATGATGTTATACCTTTATATAATTGTTTAATGATGGCTCCGTTGCGATGATATATTTTATGTGAAATAATGTAACCCGTGTTACGGAGCAGGATATGTTTGATGTGAGTGACACCTTATGTGGTTGTACTTTTTATTAAATCATGTGATAATTTGTATGTGAGGTTTTAGGGTGTTATACCTACCATACAACACCTCAAACGAGGTCATTCCAATACTCAAATGGAAATTGTTATTATAAGTGAACTCAATTAGTGACAAATAGCTATCCCAAGCACTTCCTTGTTCTAGCACACAAGCCCTCAACAAATCCTTAAATGATTGGACAGTCCTCTCAGTTTTCCCATTAGTCTGCGGGTGATGAGTGAAACTCAACTTAAGCTTAGTACCCAAATCTTCTTGCAAACTCTGCCAAAACCTCGACGTGAACCTCAGATATCTATTCAACACAATGCTTGACATAATACCATGAAAACTAACAACCTTCTCAATATACAACTTAGCTAACTTCTGTAAAGTATAGTTGATCCTGATCGGTATGAAATTAACCAATTTAGTCAGCATATCAACAATCACCCAAATAGAATCACATCCTTTCTGTGTCTTCGGTAAACTTGTTAGGAAATCCGTGGAAATGCTATCCCACTCCCACTTCAACGGTTGCATCAGACCCGACGACTTCTGATGTTCAATCTTTGACTTCTGACAAGTCGAATAATCATAGACAAACTCAATTACTTCCTTTTTCCTTCCTAGCCACCAAAATAATTTCTTTAAGTCTTGATACATCTTAGTAGCCCCAGAATGAATACTCAACCTACCTCTGTAACCCTCCTCAAGAATACTCTTCTTAAGCTTAGGTACACCTGGTATACAAACCCTGTCTCTGAACCTCATCACACCATTTCATCAATTCTAAAGTCACAACCCTTATTCTGATTGATTAAAACAAGTTGGTCAACCAATCCCACATTGGTCTTCTGACCCTCTCTGATCTCTTTAAGAATACCACTCATCAATTTCGACATACACAACTTCACACCATTAAAAGTCTCTTCACATACCAAACTCATGTCTTTGAATTGCTCGATCAACTCTAACTCTCGAACCATCCATATTGACATATGCAAATATTTCACGCTCAATGCGTCAACTACAACATTATCCTTACCCGAATAGTAACTCAAGCCAAAATCATAATCTTTCCGAAACTCGAGCGATCTCCTCTACCTCATATTCAATTCCTCTTTATCAAATAAATATTTCAAACTCTTGTGATCACTGAACACCTCAAATCTGGTGCCAAATATGTAGTGCTTCCAAATCTTCAACATGAATACCACTATTGTCAAATCAAGATCATGCGTAGGATAATTCCTCTAATAAACTCTTAAGTGTCTAGAAGTGTAAGCTACCACCTGACCATTCTGCATCAGCACACCTCCCAGACCTATCTTTGAAGCATCACAATATACAACAAAGGGTGCAATTGGATTTGGAAAAATAGAAACTGAATCAAACGTCAAATTCTGCTTGAGTTCTTGGAAACTCTCTTCACAATTCACATCCCAAACATAGGCTTGACCCTTTCAAATCAACTGGGTCAACGACGATGCTAACTTCGAAAAACCTTCAATGAACTTCCTGTAGTAACCAGCCAATCCAATAAAACTTCTAATCTCAGTGACAGACTTCAGAGTCTCCAATTATAACATAACATAAATCTTCGATGGATCTACATATATACCACCACTAAAAATCATATGACCAAGGAAGCTCGCTTCTCTTAACCAAAACTCGCACTTGGACAACTTTGCATACAACTGTTCTCTTTTAATGACTGCAATACAATTCTCAGATGTTCCACATGCTCTTCATCATACTTCGAGTATATCAGGATGTCATCTATAAACACAACAACGGACTGGTCTAAATACATATGAAATATTCTATTCATGTATTTCGTGAACACTCCAGGAGAATTAGACACCCCAAACGGAATTACCGAATACTCGTAGTGACCATACTTAATTCTGAAAGCAGTCTTCGGAATATCTTCTAGCTTCACACGAATCTGATGATAACCCGGACGCAAATCTATATTGCTAAACACATAGGAAACTACCAACTGATCCATAAAATCATCAATCATCGAAAGTGGATACTTGTTTTTGATAGTCACCTTATTCAGTTGTCGGTAGTCCACACATAGCCTCATACTAACGTCCTTCTTCTTCATTAACAACACCAACCCACTCCACGGTGAAACACTCAGATGAACAAACTTCTTCTCAAGTAGATCTTCTAGTTTCCTTTTCAATTCACTCAACTCTAAAGCAGACATCCTATAAGGAGCCATCGACACTGAACTAATACCAGGTACTAAGTCTATAGAAAACTCCATTTCGCGCTCTGGCGGCAAATCACTAATATCATCTGGAAACACCTATGGAAAATCACTCACCACATGTAACTCACCAATCACAGCTTTACTTTCTGCCTTTATAAAAGCTAATATCATAAACACTTTAACCTCGTCCTTCACGAACTCATCCACTTGCTTAGCAAACACGAACAACTCATCACTTGCATCCATCTGTGAAATGACATTGTCTTGTCCAACAACCTTCACTCTTGCAAACAATGGCACGACAAACCAACTCTCCACACCTGAAACATCTCAGAGAAGCATAAGCTTATCCCCTACTTATTTCAATCCCACTCCTGAAGACAAGCAGTAAGAAAAACAAACAATCACCGATAGTGTTTCACACGCATGTCGCGTACCAGGGAACAAACAACATTATAAAACCTTGTCGGATGGACCAACCAGGATCTGATACCACTATGTAACACCCTAAACCCTAAAACTTGTATTTTAAGAATTACACGATAATCTAAGGTGTCACAAACAAAAAAAAACCTTTAACAAAACAAACATTTAATAACCAACGGAATATTGCAGTAGAAATACTAGCGTTAACCAACATCTATCATCACATGCTCACCTTCACTTAGTTTATCATTGTGGTGGTATCATTCCTATTTCTATTTAAATAAAGCAATCACAATAAGATATTTAGTTTCAAACTCCCACTTAAGTAACATATTTTCCAAAAATAAAAGTTCTCGTAAGCAACTCCCAACAACTCCAAGATATGACCAATTAAAGATATAAAATCCACCAAAACATTATACTCAAATAACATTCCCGACCCTGATGTTACAAAATCAGAGCAAGACTTCTAACAACTAAAACTAAACGAAGTAACTCCATGAGCTAACTTTCACTTACAACAACAAACTCTACTCTTGAGTATCTACAAGATGTCCATGGTGGACAACATCAAAGGAAAGAGGGTGATAAATAACAACCCAATATAAATAGTATAAAGAATTTTAAGCATACATTCATTACACATCCATCAACAACATGTTCTCACACCTAAATCATGACAACATTTACATATTCACATCTAATCAACAACATGTTCTCACACTCAAATCATGACAACATTCACACATTCACATCCAGTTAACAACATCATGAACAATCAACTACATATGCAATAATTTATGTAAATATACTCCACAACTGACTCATTATGTATGTGGTACCATTCATGAACACTCAGGTTCATCTCGTTCCAGATCCCCACTATAGGACCAGAGTACACCAAATCGTTACCATCATCATAGATAACGCTTCACCAACTTCTACCAGGAACCGACTACTTGCTCCTGATCCACACCATAGGACCAAATCACACCAAAGATCATCCCCATCACCATAGGTAAAGCTTCACCAGTTCCCACATAGAACCGACTACTCACTCTTGATCCATACCACCGGATCAGAGCACACCAAAACTGGAGTGAAGCTTGTACACCATGATGCATGACTTTCAATAACATGCATTATCATAAAAGGTTCACCAAAAGGATCCACATACACATATCACCATTTATGCATCACATCGTTCATCACTCACAACAATCAAATCATATTACCATATCAATAAATAAAAACAAACAACAACAACTCATCAAACATAACTTCACAGACATTCATTCATGTTACTTCACCAAAACAACAACACATCATCGTATAAACATAACGATCATCTAACCAATCATACAAGTCATCAAAAATATCCCTATAGTAGGTAATTGACTACCACTCAAACATTTCACCAATCACTACCATGAGGTAGCTCTACGCGCTAACTTTCTAACTCTTCAAACAAAGCGTCATTTGGACCTACAAATCAAAAGATACAGCCAAAATCGTCGGACAATGCAACAAAAATAAAAGAATAATTTTTCACTATTTTGCCTGGTGCAAACGACTTCAATATGGTGCAATCGATTACACGGAATCACGTTTTGCTACTGACTTTGAAAAAATCACACTTCCAGGCATTGTAATTGATTGCACAACTCATTTTTTTCATTTTTTAAGGCATGCAATCGATTGCAATTCTGGTGCAATCGATTGACACTGCAGTTTTTCTCAAAAATTCCAGTTTCTCTCCTACGATCTTCACCCCTCTCATCTCAAAACCCACATACATCATTCCAAATTATTTCTCACAAATTTAACAGACCCAAACATTATGTTTAACAGTGAATCATACTAGCATAATTATTATCATATAAATCACTTGTTTCACCATCATTCATAGAAATTTTATCAATAATTTTAACATCAAATTCATCATCAATCATGAATAAAATCAAGCTTTCATATCTTCATCAATGGCGTAACCTCATACATCCATATTCATGATCATTCAAACATGTATTCAAGTATAACAACAAATATAAACACCAATCAACCAACAATTTTTCAGAATTTCATCATATAACATATTATCAACCAAAAACCTAGAACATTAATGAGATTAAGGACTTCTTATCTCTAACCTGTCATGCAATACACCTATATTGAATTCCATTTCTCTCCCCTTACCTTAGATTTCCAGCAATGAAGATGAATCAAATAACTTTTATGGCTTCCCTCATCAAAACCCTAACTTTTTCTCTTCTCCTTTTCTTCTCCAACTTTTGTTTTTCACGTACTGTAAACTCTCTTAATTCCCACACTTCTCAATTTTAAAAAAAATTAGTTTAATCTTTGCATTTAGGCTTTTTCCTCATTACCCCCAAGTTATTCTCCAAATTACCACCATGCTCTTTTTGGCTCTATTTTATTCAATTAAAAATATTTCTAATGATATTCTCCTTTTCTCCTCACTATTTCTACTCTTCTATTTTATTCCAACCAATTAAATAAAATAGCTATAGCCTAATTATTAAAAATTCTCATTATCCTAATTAAATAAATAAAACAACTAAATTCCATTATTTAATTAAAATGCTAAGATTCTAATTACTTTCTAATCATCCTACCACACATTTATTTCTCATAATATCATACCAATATCATTACACCTCCAGCATCATATAATCATATAATTCATTTTAATTTACACCAACATCTAATAATTAAATAAAATAAATCCAAATAATTCAATTAACTAATTGAATTGAATTTGGGATGTTACAAGTATGATATACTCTCAATTTAACTAAGGGGGAGTTTAATCTTTCTCTCTCTCTCTCTCTCTCTCTCTCTCTCTCTCTCTCTCTCTCTCTCTCTCTCTCTCTCTCTCTCTCTCTCTCTCTCTCTCTCTCTCTCTCTCTCTCTCTCTCTCTCTCTCTCTCTCTCTCTCTCTCTCTCTCTCTCTCTCTATCTATCTATCTATCTATCTCTCTATCTATCTATCTATCTATCTATCTATCTATCTATCTATCTATCTATCTATATCTATCTATCTATCTATCTATCTATCTATCTATCTATCTATCTATCTATCTATCTATCTATCTATCTATCTATATCTATCAATCAATCAATCAATCTATCTATATCTATCTATCTATCTATCTATCTCTCGCTCTCTCTCTCTCTCTCTCTCTCTCTCTCTCTCTCTCGCTCTCTCTCTATCTCTATATATATATATATATATATATATATATATATATATATATATATATATATATATATATATATACACACACACACTGTTTATTTTACCACCTCACTTGAGAGATGTGTTGTCATCATAAAAAAGTGGGGAGATTGGGAAACCTTATTTTGCAGGTGATATGTTTTTAATTGTTTTTAACAATGACATCATTTTTTATGATGTTAATTAATATATTATGATAAGTCAAGAATTAATAGTTAAGAGGATAAGATGTAAACCTTATTGAAATTAGACGGAAATGTATTCGAACGCGTCGTGCGATCGAACATACAACAGAGTCGCCACCAAACTTTATTTATCCTAAAAGAGGAAAGGGAAAATATCGATAAAACCCAAGGGGAACAAAGAAATGGATAAGGAAGTCAGTTATGCAAGGGGAAGGTATTAACACCCCTCACATTCATGGTACTCCATGGAAACCATTTTGAATGTTCTTACTTGGATGGGTGTTGCTATCTTCATGTACATGCAAAATAGAAAATGGGTTAAATAGAGAGTGCTCAAGGAGGATTGGGTCCCTCGTGCCTACTTATTCTCATAGTACAATGAGAAAGTCAGAGCCTCGTAGTTCGAGGAACCAGAGAAATAAAAGGGGAAGGAAAAGAAAGGTGGAAAAGGTGCTCATCAAGAATTCAGATCCTCGTGCCTACGTATCCTTATATTGAAATGAGAAGTCAGAGCTCCGTAGTTCAGAGGACTAATACTGAAAGAGATGATGATTAGGGGTGGTGTAAAAGCCAAAAGGAAAAGGCTTGCCGAAGCAACTGGGGATAACAACACAAGGGAAAAAATAGGAACTTGTAAAAGCACTAGGATTAACATGACAAGGATCTTACCAAAACACTGGGACTAACATGGTAAGGAAAGGAAAGAAGGAACTTGTCAAAACACTAGGACTAACATGACAAGGATATTACCAAAGGAACTGGGACTAACATGATAAGGGAGAAAAACAAGAACTTATCAAAGCACTGGGACTAACATGACAAGGATCTTACCAAAGCACTAGGTCTAACATGGTAAGGAAAGGAAACAGGAAGTTATCAAAGCACTGGGACTAACATGACAAGGATCTTACCAAAGAACTGGGTCTAACATGGTAAGGAAGAATTGGTCTTGTAACTGATAAACAATGGTTAACCAAAGAAGGAGTGTATAACCATGAACGTGTCAACTCAAAATGGAATTGCAAATGTGTCTAAACCAAAAGGGAGTTTAAAAGAGGAGCCACAAGGCCGGTTGCATACTTGATAATGAACTTACTGGAATTGCACTAAAGTCTATGAATAGAGGTGAATACTCTGAGCAATTGTGTTATTCGTCCCGTATACAAAATATTTAGAATGAGGATAAGAATTCTCCCTCTCATGCCTTATCTATTGCTTAAGGCTCATGGCATGAAATCCTTGTCAATGACTGACAAGTTGTTGAAGTAGGTTTACTGAGATACTTTCTGAGGATGAGTCTGATGGCTGAGACTTGTTGAGGAAATCTGTGGTCCACTAGAAACCTTGTACTTGCTCTTGAAGTCTTAAACTCAAAGGGAGGCTAGGACTCCAAGGTAACAGAGGCAAGTCCCATCAAGTGACCAGGGGACTTATGGCACTTGACAAGGACTGAGGAAGTGTGGAAAGTCAAGGGATTTAGTTTATCAAGTGGACTTTGATCAAGCCAAATCAGAGGGAATGAGAGGGACAGAAACACACAATGCATGATCATACAAAGACTAACCTAATGTCTCATTTTTAGGTAGCCCAAGAGAAATCCATGTGGGTGCAAAGTGTACTGAGCCTGGTCTCATTGCTAGGTAGCCCAAGAGAAAGCCATGTGTGTGCTAATGTGTGTTAACCTAAATATATGAATGCAATATGAAGATACATAAATTAAATGGAGAAAAAATAAAAATGACAAAGTCATCAGTTCCATAAAAAGAGCTAAGTGCCAAGCCCAAGTGTCCACCGGGTCTATGGGTCCAAGGTCACTCCAATTCAAGCAAAGGTTCTAAGTCATAGGTACAAGGTCCAAAGTCCAAAGAGTCCAAGAGTTCATCATCACTCCAAGTCAAGCAAAGGTCTTAAAGATCAAGTCTATCCATTTTATCATGTTTTGATTCATTGAGATTAATAAGCATATCAATCAAATAAGATAAGAAGCAACAAATGAATAAGACAAGATGAATAATGTATGAAGTGAGATGGTAAATGTAACATAAACTAAAGGCATAAAGTAAATGACTTGAATTAATTGACAAGAAGTAAATGACTGAATTAAATGACAATAAGTAAAGTCAATGATTAATGGTGAGAGTTAGAAGCTAATTGATTGTGTCAGGACAATTTACCATTATGTTAAGCAATTGTAAGTATGCTTATGTAGAAGTTGTACCCATCTAAGGTCGGTCAATAACAATCTATGTGTCATAAATGTTAGAGAAATGATACAAAATCATTCTCCTAAAACAATGTAACACACGTCAAAACCAAACAAGAATGAGAAAGAGATGGAGAGAGAGATCATCAACCACAAAGGCAAGGAGAATATCTATCATCAATTTCAAACAAATTTCTTCATGATACCTTGAAATAAACTTGTCATCAATCCAAAGTATCATAAATGATCAAATGACCATTTAATGATAGATTTGAAATGAAGAAAGTTCAAATCATCATAGCCTCAATCCAAAGTCCAATTGAACAAGATGAAACATCAATCAACCACACATGACCAGAGGTCAACACAAAAATGAACCAAAAAGGGTGATAAAACAAATTTTAAAAAGAGGTTTTAAATGGAAACTAAAAGGAAAATGTCAAAGAGGTATCAAAATACCAAGCAAATGTCCCAAAAAATTTGAGAAAATCACAAATATTAAAAGTATTGAAACCTCAAAAGTTGGAGTGAAAAATGTTTCAAAATGATTAAAAATAAAATGCTAAATGAAAATTAAATGAAAAATAGAAGAAAATGTGAATTAAAGGAAAATGATTTTTTAAAATTATGCAAAAATTATATGTGGTAGAAAATGTTTTTATGAAATTATGAAAAAAAGTTGGAATAAAAAATAATAAAGGATCTTTTTAAAACTAATTTTGAAAGAAAAAAATCAAATGAATTAAAAATAGAAAAAGAAAAATCAAATGCAACTACTAGGTGAAGTGTCGCGCGCTGATTGGATGGAGAATTTGAATTTGGCTAAATAGCACGCGAAGCACTTCATCTTCAATCTCTGAACTGTGATTTTACATACCCGGGAACTTGGAGTTTTGAGCTCAAACACTATGCATGCAAGCTTCTACTACCATCATTGTTCCTGTCTCTCTGCATTAGAGTAATTGATTTGCTCTGAGCAGAGAGAATTTCCTCAAAGATCGGAAAACCCTAATGTTTCAAAGTTACATTAAATAGTCAACATGATGAATAAATCAAAGGTAACTGAGAGCTTAACACCAGAAGATCAAGACCAAGAGGATGGTAACTTGTTTGAAGTGTAATTTTACTCGTATCCACCTTGTCCAAATCAAAGCTCGAGGTTGAAGATAATGAAAATAGTCTTAACATTTCAGACAGTCTCGAAGCTTGGTTCCAGTTGGAGAAGGTTCAAAGGACTCCGATGAAGCTTTATGGGCAAAGAAACACGATCAAACAAGCTTGGTTTAGTGTACTCATAAACTGGTTTTTTAAGCTTTTAGAGAGTAAAAATGGCAGAGGTTATGTGGCTTTTTAAGCTTGGAAAATGAGGCAAAATGATGCTCTATTTAATGGGAAGAGAGTGAGGTCCAGGTTCATGGGAAATTGAATCCCAAACGTGTGAACCAAACCAGAAAATTCTAGATCCCAACCATGTGAAAAATGGCACGAATTCTGTGAATTTGGCACACTTCAAGTCGTTTTGTGTTGTGGTGAGATGCATTTGGTCATGATAAGAAAGTTTGCACTGTGAGAAGTGGTCCCAAGGTGATTTTGGCATGATTCCAAATTATTGGTCACGGTTCAAAACAAAGCTCAGGTCACCATGTTCATGCTTAGGCCAAATAAAATCCACTCGTGCGTTTTCCAATTTTTTCTAGGCCAAATGATCCTTTCATGGAGTAGAATACAATGCAAAAAGAACTAATTCTAAAGGATGCTTAAGGTGGAAATGGAATTCTTGGAAAGTTGAGGTCATGACCTGAAATCCTAGGCTAGGCAACAGGTCAAACATGTCATGACCTAGTTTTGTGGACACATGGGCAGCTGAGCAAAATCCCAAAATTGATTGTCTTAGAGGCTGAATTGAGTCTTGACCCTTGAAGCAAAGTTGTAGAAGACATCAAATGGAACATTTGGCCCAAAGAATATCCCAAAAATATTGAGAAATGAAAAAGTTATGGTGTTTGGACCAAAGGAATGCCAAACTTGCAAATTAAGTCAACCAAATTTGTGTCCACTTGTGCAAACATGAAGTTTTCTTGCATCTTAGGCCAAAATGATGATGGAATGAGCATTCCTTGAGGAGAAATTGATTTGCGCTTGAATTATCTTGAAGATGGCATGAAGATTGAGTGATATGGCATGGAAATAAACACATAAACCACTTTTGAATCAAATGAAACAAACTTGCATTTCCCTTGACCAAAAGACCTTTGTTTCTCTTGAATTAAGGCATGATCACCTACACGAGAAAAAGAACAAACAAGTACCATTTATTGTGATGGTTTGGTTATTTTGAAAAGCAAAAGAAAATGAGAAACCCTAATATTAAAATTAACTCAAAGAAGGTGGTCATGCTTGTGAGCCAATGACCGAATGCAGTGGTCATGATGATGCATGATATGATTCAATGTATGCAAATGAAATCTTGATCAAAAGGTAAAAAGGGTAGGAAAATTTTGGGGTATTACACTTATCATTAGGGTTTTATGGACTTGACTATCCAATAATGGCCACCAAATAGAATGTAATCTCTAAATCTTCATCTCAAGTTATTCAACCAAGTGTCCACACAAGTGAAGTATCTGGCAAGTCTTGAAGTGCTTAGGAACCTCATAATTTAGTAGTGAGTGAACATATTGTAAAGTATAAAGACTTTATCGTAAAAGTACATGGGTAAAAGCACACACACACACACATAAATGATTTTCAAAATAACTTTTACCAAAGAAAATACCTTCAAAAATATCATGTAGTTGTTCCAAATGAATTAGGACTACCAAAATCGCTATAGGATTTTTTTTTGACTTATCTAACCGATTAGGGCATTTGTCTAATCAATTAGCTCAATTTAAAATTGAGCCACAAGCGATTGGGATAACAGCTTAATGATGTGCAACGACTAGATATCTTTTCCTTCCTTTTATAAACTTACAACCGATTGTATTTCAAAATCTAATCTTTTTAGAATATGTGTCAATCGATTATAATGTCATAAAAAGCTTTTATTGCAATTTCCTTTTTGAGCCAACCTCTAGTCTATAAGTAGATGTCTATTTTCTCATTTCATAACATCCAAAATTGTTTTGACACCTCTCTCTCTCTCTCTCTCTCTCTCCTTCTCTCCTCTCTCTCTATCTCTCTCTCTCTCTCTATATATATATATATATATATATATATATTATATATATATATAATATATATTATATATATATATATATATATATATTATATATATATTTATTAACTTTCTTTTACAAATGTTTTAACCTAATTGGTTTTGTGAGAAACGTCCTTTTGTGAGTGAGGATATAATGTTAATTTTTGAAAGGGTAGAATTGTAAATTCACCATGTGAATCTTTTGTATACACCTTGGTTGAATATTATCCATTTAGGGATTTTTTTTGAGTTAGAAGCTAAACCCTTAAAAATATTTGGTTTGAGATTGTGTCATTCAGTCCTAGTTTAGGTTGGAGATCAGCCTGTGATAAAATCTCCTAGGTTATTTGTTAGCCCATTATTAAAACTAAGATAGGTTGAAGCTCAACCCAGTATTAAAAGCTTCATAGGTTCGAGATTATCCAGGTGTTAAAATCTCATATGTTATTGGTTATCTCGTGTAAAACCAAGGTTTATGGTTCTTGAGCTCAGTCCATATAAAAGCTTGCAAGGTTTAAGGAGCTTGGAGACTAATCGCTCCAAGGTCCTCGTTTGTGAAGAAAGGGCTAGCCGATTGGATTCATTATTTGGAAGACAAGACTCAAAGTAATATATTCCAAAGTCTTGTAATATTTGGTTGGAGGTCAATCATCATTTCCTTGTATAAAGATGTTCGTGAGTCTTTCCTACTAAAAGCTCTCAATATTTATTCAAAACTCTCAAGATCAATTATTTGGGACATGACTAAGTTAATTTTTACTGAACCTATATAACTTCTGGTGTTCCTCTCTTTCCCTCAAAATCTTTACTTTTCGTATTTTCTTTTCTAATCTTTTATTTTTCCGCTGCTAAGTTTTCAAAAATATTTTTAAACTCTGATTTTATTTTCCAATTTTTTTCAAAACAACAATTTTCTAAACCACACAATTTATCCCCCTCTTGTGCGTGAAGTCTCAAGTCCAACACCCCTAGCTTAGAGCTATTAGAACATGTAGCCATACCCTATTTGGTATGTGTTATAAGTAATAGGTTTCGCAGGAAATCAAGAGTATACATATGTGTGGAAAATATCAAGGCTCTTTACGGATGCATGAAAAGTTGTTACAGATACTAGGAAAGGTTTAATTGGAAGTCTGTGACATATGACCACACTTACCTTAGAAGCGATGACCGGGGAAAATCGATCGGTATATTGTTGGAAGTCTGTGACCCGTGACCATGCCTATATGACAAGCAGTGGTAGGGGAGAGACATTCTCTATGGTGAAGGAAGTTTGTGCCCGTGACCAGTCCTATATGAGAGGCGATGGTCGAGGAGAGTCATTCCTCGCTTAGTAGGGAATCGGTGACCGGTGTCCAAACTTGTGTGAAAAGTTATTCCCGAGGAAAGATGTCTCATTTAGTTGTTATCTCCTGAGGTAGACATTGGGTTAATGATATTCACCTATTATACGAGGTCGATTAGATCTCGAATAACCAAAACTCGCATGACCATAAGATATGCAAAGTTGAGAAAAGAATTTCATGAATAGAATATAGTATGAGAACACCTTGACCGAGTGAACTTATGTAGTAGTTATACTCCACTAAAATAGTTGTATTTCACACTCATTTTAAATATTTTAGGTAACTCGGGTCAAGACAAAGGAAAATGCAAGATGACCTAATGGATTGAAGACTTTATTATCAATTTCTTGTGTTTCCTCTGCATTTCTTTTATTAGTATTTTACATCAGCATCAGATTTGTATATGTACTATGTTTTTGACCTTGTATTGTAGTGTAGTAGATGTCATATAGACAGTATTATTGTACTTAGTACCATGTATTAATGCTTTGAATAGTATGATTATAGATGCATATTATTCAAGGTGTTACACAGTGTGTTAAAAAAAACATAAATCCTCGTCATACGGTACTAACATGTCCACCGATATAAGAAGTGAAGACAAGTGCATTATAGAAAATATAGAAAAGAAAATAACACAAAACATATAGAGGATAATATTTTACGTACAAACTTAAAAGAGTGAATGAAGGGATATATATATATATATATATATATATATATATATATTATATATATATTATATATATATATATATATATATATATATATATAATCTATAATATTATATATATATCTATATATATATTATAATATATTATATATTATATATATAATATATATATATATAACAATAGGAAACATTCAAGCACATCATTCTCCTATATTTATCTCCAATCTATCCAAAATGCAATTTTGTATTGTATGTTGACTCAAATCATTGTATTATATCAATGGCATCCCCCAATTACCGAGATTAGATGACACAAGACCACTTGCCACAAACATCCTCCCATTTATCAAGAGTGGTGGCACTTGACTTCACGTGGAGCGTAAGCGTTAAATGTTACTCTCTCTGTTCCATAATGAGTGACCCAGTTGATTATTTCACACAAATTAAAAAAAATGAATAAATGAAAGAGAGAGAATGATATTTTTATTAAAATACCCTTATCATGTATTGAAAATGATGGAAGTAATATTAATTAGAGGGTAAAATTGGAAAAGATGCATTGAAAATTGAAATGGATCATTCATTTTGTGACACTTTTTTATTCCAAATGAACCACTCATTATAGGAATAAGGAAGTAATTTTTCCTCTCTATAACATATCATGATCTCTTATCTTGCTAAGTGTGCATTAATGATCCATGCTAGGATTCAAGTGGCGGATCAACCTCGCGTTCACATACACACGGAAGTGAACTTTTACATTCCTCAATGTAAATCTATATGCACTATCAAATCATGGTAACTCCAACCATAAGCTCTACTCCAATCCTCAGAGATTTATAATATCAATCTTTCTAGTTATAAAATATATTATTCACATAGGTTGAGTGTCCATTACGAATTAATAACCTCAAAATATTATATCTTACTCTTCTCGTAAAAATTCCTCATGTTTACACAATAAATTCATTTCATATCATAAATATAACTTCCTCCATCCCATAATGAATAACTCATTTGGAATAAAAGAGTGTTCCAAAATAAATGATCCATTTTAGTTTTCAACGCACTTTTTCCAATTTTACCCTCTAACTAATATTATTTTCATAATTTCCAATATATGATAAGGGTAGTTTAGTAAAAATATCATTTTCTCTCTCATTTATTCATTTTTCTTAATCTATGTGAAATGGTCAACTGAATCACTTATTATAGAACAGAGGGAGTATTGTGGAAGACTTCAAAAAAAAGAGAGACGACCATAAAGAACATAGTCCACCATATCTTTTTTTTTTAGCCAGAATCTAATCAATACAACTATTCATAATATTCACTTCCCTCTTGTTATTAGTGATCTTATATCTAGTATTTAACAATAATGTTGTTTCTCACCTCCAAATGTAATATACTATTTGCTTAGTCTAACAATCATAATCCTGCGAACATAATTTAAACATAGATAAAATTAAATAAATTGACAATACAACATTAATAAATAAACATCAATCTTAAGATAAATAATTAAGATCCACGTAATCTTGTTTAGTAATAATTGAGAATTAGTAGAACTTGCGCCACCACTATTCATATATATATATATCTATATATATATATATATATATATATATATATAATATATATATATATATATATATATATATAATATAGTATATATCTATATATATCTCTATATATATATATATATCTATCTATATATATCTATATATATATATATATATATAGATATATATATAAATATATAATATATATATATATATAATGCTAACATCTTAACATGTGCGAACTCTTTTTCCTACCTTTTGTTATTGAAGATGTTGTAAAGAATTCCTCGAATGCCCCTTTCGAACCTAAAAAATAACCTAATTTATGTTGACGGACGAGTTCTACGAATTTTAAAAAATAATTAAAAAATAATTTATGATTTAATTAAATGTAATTCTTAATAACTAGAATTATTATTATTGGAAAATCTTAAATAATAATCTCTATTATTATTAAGCATATATTCAATTGAAATATTAATTAGACTATACCTCATTTTATATTTGATAGATTTTAAAATTTATCGACGGGTTAGTAACATTTTGAATTTTTAACAAGAAAATATTTGAACAATACAATGACTCTAAAATAGTTTAAAAAGAGAAATTAAATAAAAATATCACCACTAAACCTTGCTTGACTCAACAAAACTCAAAATCATAAAACAAAGTGAAAGTGAAGATGATTTTTTTTTATTAATGAATGAAAATGGGATGGAATTTTACTCGGTTTATAGGCAAAAATTTCATAAGAGATAAGCATGCGGTGACATTCATGATTAATTACTTTTATAGTGACATTATGATTTTGTACCACATAAAAAGAAATAACTAAGGTGTCATGACTAATGTCACCTTTGTAGTATAGACTATGTATGTGTAACATGAGGTGAAATTGCTAGATGTTTGAAGCAAAATATGAGATTCAATAATATAATAATAAGAATATAATAATAATAATAATAATAATAATCGATAATAATAATATAATAATAATAATATAATATAAGAATAATAAATAATATAAAGAAATAATAATAATAAGATAATAATAATATAATAATAATATAATAATAATAATAAGAATAATAATAATATAATAATAATAAAATCATAATAATAAATAATAATAATAAATAATAATAATAATAATAATAATATCATAATAGAATTTAATACTAATAATAATAATAATAATAATAATATACTATAATAATAATAATACTAATATATATAATAAACGAATAATAAGAATAATATACTAATAATATAATAATAATAATATATAATAATAATAATAAATAAGAATCAAGATAATAATAATAATAATAATAAAAGAATACTAATATAATAATACTAATAATAATAATAATAAATAATACTAATAATAATAATAATACTAATATAATAATAATAATAATATAATAATACTAAGAATAATCTAAAATAATACTAATAATAATAATAATAATAACTCATAATAATAATATAATAAGATAATAATATAATCATAATAATACTAATAATAATCATATAATATAATAATAATAATACTCATAATAATAATAATATAGAATAATAATCCTAATAATCTATAATAATAATAATAAGATAATAATAATCCTGAAATCATAAAATCATAATAATACTATAATAATAATAAATAATATACTATATAAAAGAATAATAATAATAAAATACTAATAATAATAATCTAATACTAATAAGAAAATAAACTACTAATAAAATAAATACTATAATATAATAATAATAATAATAATAATAACTAATACTAATAATAATAATAAAAGAAGATAAATAATAAACCAATAATAATCCTAATAATAATAATCATAATAATAATAAATAATCCAATAATAATAGAATAATAATAATAATAATAATATCATAATATAATAATAATAATAATAATAATAATCATAATAATAATATAATAATATAATAATAAAATAATAATATAATAATAATAATACTACTCAAATCCTATCCCTCTATAATATCATCCATAATATAGTAAAAGTTAAAATCTATCTTTAAAAAGTAAATTGATATATAGACACTATAAATATTCTTTTATTTTACTAAATTAGATATACATATAATTCATATATACATTTACTATAAAAATTATGTTATAGTAATTTTATTATCTTCCAACCTCTAATAATTTTTTACTTAAATATTACACCAAATCATATATCTACAATTTATTATATAAATACATAATTACTATTTTTAATTTACTATAAGATATTATTATAATATTTAATAAATTTATAAATTTATTATTGAACTAGCATATTCTGCTATAACTTTATGATATGGTTTAACTAAAATAAATTACTCCTAATAGAGCTTTCTAGCACTTATTCTCAACTTTTAATCTCAAAAAAAAAAAATACACTCATACTCTAATAAACATAATCATATTAATATTACTACTAAAAATAAATAAATAAAACGAGTTGTTACAAATAACGGAGGTGATAATAGTAGACAATTCCAATAAATTGACTAAAGAATCATAAACCCACTCATCGTTCCAAAAAATGAATAGTAGAAGCATCACCTAAAGGCCGAATAGTATTTAAAGTAAAAATGTATAAATGCTTCTTAAGGGAGCACCAAATAGAAGATTTCATAAATAGAGTTTTAAGTGAACCAGATTCAGTGAACCAGGGTCTAATACGTGTTTTTTATATTTAACGAAGTCTAACCGCCAGGTGTGTTTGGATATGCACTGATTAAGACAGTTATTATCCATAATATAAAAGGAAAACGATTGAGTTAATCAACGTATCTTGCTATGTGATAAAATTGTTAATATTGTTGCAACTTTCAATACCTGTTTATGAAAACAAAATGTAAACGTTAATTTTAATTTATAATATAGAATATCAAAGTGAGTTTCGGTACATCCCGGAAAATTATGGGATGGATTGTCCGGCCACTGCCGAGAATGAAGTAACTATACAAAGAGGAGGCGAGCCAAAGGCTACTCTAGGCAAGTTGTCAACATACAAGTATTTAAGGATCACTACAAGACATCTAAACATGTTCTAAAGTGCACTAATTTTCATTGAGCCAAACCAATGACATAAATATTCGTTAGTGAAAAATGACACTTAAGACTCTTGTTTGAGATTCAATCATTAAAGAACAAATATAAGAGGAGTACTCAAT